>NC_051046.1:30427354-30669854 GCF_904848185.1 Acanthopagrus latus | reverse complement strand
TGCAACTTCTGTAGGGTTAAGGAATCGTCTCATACTGCCAGTAGAGATAATTACTCAAGCCAAAACCAGCATGAGTGAAAAATCCTCCAAAAAAGATCAAGAGGGAGAAACTTGAAATGACCTCCACATGTAAAACCAGTCCTGTTTTGAGGGTTTTCTAATTGTTGCCACTGTGGTGCACCTGTTGTTAATTCCATGAACACCAATACAGCTGAAAGTGATTAACGATGCCCTCAGCTGCTTAACCAACCAGAAAATTATCAGACAGGTTTAACTGATTTCATCCCAGTCCCTTTAATTTTTGTGAGCAGTGTATTTAGGTAATTTAGAGCGAAAAACCTAACTTTGTCACTATCCAGGATGTTTGATGGATCTCAATCAATCAATCACAACACATTATAACAGCATCCATATGATTATAAATTATCCATGGGGGGCGGGGGGGGGGCACACAGAAGTCATCATCATGACGTGTACCGTCACACCTCTTTAGGAGCTGAATTACGCAGCAGTTCATCTTTAAGGCGGAGGTGCATCGCTCTGTGTGAATCACCATCAGTGGAGAATTGGTGAACTGTCGCTGCGGAGATAATGTGACGTCGCTGTTTAAAAACGGCTAGTGATAACACCAGACCCTGTATTGCTGCACAGCACCTGGTAGTGTATGCTGTGTATTATAGGAGATGGAAACACTTTTAGTTTTGCAGTTCTGGATAAGAGTAACAACTTACAAGTACTCTGAACATCTCTGAAAGCTGCTGCCTGAAAGGCTACTATTGAAACCCTTTGTACCTGTATAATCAGATAGTCAGTATTTTTGACAGTATTTTTGTGTAGTATGATATTGAAAATTTGGAGAATCTATTTACAGCCTGATCTTCAATCTTTAAGTGTATCACTCATTTTCATCAGTTGGTTTGACAGTTCTACACAGCAGTTTGACCATGACTGACAAGAACCACACTAAAAACAGAATAATGATGATAACTGAGATGCAGTGATGGTGCTCCTACTGAAATACTATTCTAAGATACAATCCTTGTGATTTTCTACTGAAGTATTATTTGCCATCATCATTTCTTGTCTTAAAAATCCTGTTAGTGTTCTCACCAGAAGCAGTTGACTTGGCAGCCACCCGGACCGACTTGCTGGATGTCAGAGTCTTGGGGGCGTTCTTTGGGGGTCGGCCTCGTTTCCTCTTGACTGGTGGCTCATCAGGAGCCGGTACTGGGATGGCAGCAGGGGCCTGGTCCAGTTCCATGCTTTCTGCTTCCTCCTCTTCCTGCAGCAGTGATGGTTCTTCCTCACCCTCACCCTCTTCCTCCTCCTCCTCCTCTGGATCAGCGTGATCGTCCTCTGAATGACAGAGATACAACAAAGAGAGGCATCAGATGAACAAGTCAGAGTTAAGTGAAGACAGATTCATGCCCACACTTATAAACAATGTCAAAGTCTTACCGCTGTCATCCTCATCTCTCCTGCTCCTCATCTTTCTCTTCCTTCCTCTCCTTCCTTTTTTGGGGGTCGGAGCTCCATTCTCTGTATCCTCCACCTCACCGGTGCAGTTCTCAGCATGGCGAGCCATGGTGTTCTACAGGAACACACTGTTTGTTAGTATGTTGATTTTTTTAAGTTATTAGCCAAAGCTGAACCACCTGGTAGCTGACTTCAGGTCTGTGCTGGTTACAAAGAGAAGAGTCCTTACCCTCCGAGTGAAGGTCTTGCTACATTTGGGGCAGACGAAGGCGGTTGGAACAAAGTTGGGATCATGGTAGCGTTTGAAGTGCATGTCCAGCAGCTGCTTCTGTCTGAAAGTCTTCTCGCACTGGCTGCAGGCGTATGGTTTCTCTCCAGTATGGGTTCTACGATGCATAACCATGTGACGCTCCTGCACCCAGCAGCAGGGGACACAGTTAAAAAAACTACAGCTATACATATAAGTTCTATACAGTTTTATGATATATGCCATGGAAGCAGCAGGGTCCTCTAAATGGGACAATGAAATATCTCAATAATCAATAATGATAAGGGTTATTGGCTTAGATGACCCATAACTGACATTCAAATCAAAACACATTTGCCACTAGGAATATGGTAACCCAATGGATCACTACACAGACGTGTACTCTGTGTACACATACCTGGCGGCAGCAGTAGTCACACATATCGCATTTGAACCTCTTCTCATTCTTATGGGACTTCTGATGCTGGATTAGAGCGTAGCGCTCGTGGAAAACAGCGTCACAGTAACGACACTTCTTTCCAGTCTCAATAAACGAGTGCTGCTTACGAAGATGGACACCTATACAGACGACAAGAAAAAGCACATCAGGGAAATCAAACAGCATGTCAATGTACATGATCTTGTCGGTTACGTTTACACTGTTTTACCCAAGTCACTCTTGCGTGCGATGACAGTGTCACAGTGTGGGCAATGGAATTTGGCCACATTCTCTGTGTGTTTCTGCAGAATGTGCATCTTCATGGTTCCACTCTGAGTGAATCGGGCATGGCAGATGTAGCACTCATAAGGTTTCTCTCCTGAAAAGAAGATGCACGTATGCAGGTTATCCCTGTTCTCACTGATATTAGTAATCTGATAGAACATACAAATACAAAAGATTCTTCAGAGTTCAAGCCCAAAACATAAATGTGAACAATAGGGCTGGGTATTGTTAAGAACCTCATGATTCGATTCAATTTCGATTCTTTAGGTTGCAATTCGATTCAATATCGATTCGATTCAATATTGACTTAAATGCTTCGATATCGATTCAGTAATAGGTAGTAAAAAACAAATAATTCATTAGAGTACCTGTTAATTTTTTAATCAGAAAAAGTAATCTTAAATTATAGATCTTTCCTCTAGGAAGTTCTAGTTCGAATTGAAATGTAAACAAAGGCACACAATGTGTTTAGATATAAAATGGCGCAACCATAGTTAAGCTGAAAGAGTGCCATTGTTTCTGGGACCACATAGTACATTTTTGTCTGACATAAACTTTGATAACCGCAGACCCTCCGCCCTCCGGCTAAATGCAAGGGGGTAATACATTGACACTGAACCCCCCTCTCTCCCTGGAGGAGAGTGCTACCCGTGGGCGCACAGTGCGGCAGCCAGGGTGAGACGGCTGCGCTGGGAGTTTACAGTCTCCGAAAGAGCGGTCCGTCAGACATCAGCAACCCGGCTCTGCGGCTCTGGCGGTGTTTCCGCAGCACATCACCCTCCGACCCATGAGTGAGGTCGCGGGCAAGGCGCTTCTAGCTGCTGGAGGCAGGGAAAGAGCGGGTGGTTGGGGGCTGCTGCTTGCCCGAATCGATTCAGAGGATTTTATCAATCGATATTGAATTGTGAAAAAATATATTGCAATGCATTGGTGAATCGATATTTTTACCCATCCCTAGTGAACAATACTACTCTCTCAAATGAAAATGTGGACAACCGTTTTTACCAAAATATGAACTCCATCTCTGAAAAAAAAATTTACCACATCGTTCTCCTGTACTACTTTGTAAAGTGTAGAAAAATCTTTAAAGCATCAGCTTTACCTGAGTGT
This sequence comes from Acanthopagrus latus, assembly GCF_904848185.1. Classification (NCBI taxonomy): domain Eukaryota; kingdom Metazoa; phylum Chordata; class Actinopteri; order Spariformes; family Sparidae; genus Acanthopagrus; species Acanthopagrus latus. The sequence continues at coordinate 30,666,297 of NC_051046.1, read as the reverse complement.
GTCCTCATGTGTCTCTTCAGTTTGTATGTGTCTCTACTGGCATAGCTGCAAAGACTACACTGGAATGGACGCTCGCCAGTGTGGGAACGAATGTGGCGCTTTAGTTTGCTCACCTACACAACACCCACACACAAACACATAGTTGCATATCAGAACAATACAATAAAGTGCAATGACTTCCTCATATTTGTATGCTTCCAGAAAAGATGCAGTTTACATCCATTTCCATTAGGGGTGTAATAGTAGGCTAAAGTCACTGGTCAGTAGGTACCTCTATTTGAGGCTCATTATTCAAGTGTAAGTGTGGTACAATCAGATAGAAAATCAACAAAAAAAAATTCCCAAATTTATAAGGCTACGTTGGCTAGACAGTGTGGATTTCCTTGTTGGAGTACACTGCTTGCTACACAACTGTGAATTTCCATTGCTCTTTGTCAATTCCTGAATGAGTAGTTTAGCAAATGGAAAACGCTGATTTCACCCCCAAACTTTGTTAAAATATAAAGCATACAGGAGCTTGTCTTACCTCGACACTGGCATAGTCACACATGGAGCATTTAAATGGTTTCTCATGTGTGTGTTTGTAGCGACGATGACGAACCAGCTCTCCACTAGTCACAAAAGCCATATCACAGTCTGTGCACTTGTGTGGACGAGTTCCTGAATAAAAAAAAAAAACAAGACATGCAACAGCTGTCCTTGTATTGTATTAACAAACTCATTCATTGTTAAGTCTCCTCTTAATGACTGTTTTTTTTAACTGTGTATTAGTGTGTACCGGTGTGTGTATTCAAATGGTTTCTTAGCAGGGTGACTGTCCTGAAGGCTCTTCCACACAGATGACATTTGTGAGGTCTCTCATCGGTGTGACTTTTCATGTGTCTGTCCAGGTTGGAGCGTCGAGGGCACGTGTAGCTACACAGCTCACACTGAAACGTCTTCTTCACTCCTGACACACAACAATGACATATACAGAGCGCACATTTAACAACAATGGTTGTACCACAATTCCTTTTTACACAGAGACTCAGCATTATTGGCACAGTGGAGGCTCACCATTTCTCCATCTTTGTTTGTTCACACTGAATCAAGCAACAATGGGGTGAAGCTGCACCATTGTGTCAATTCATACAGCACATGTTTTTAATACAAGTTGCAGAAGACAGTAACTACAACAACACAATAATGGAAGGTGACAAAGACATGTGAGTGTAAGTTTTTTTGCTCTGAATTGTGACACAATCACGACATTCAACTGCGGGAGCCAGATGGCTCTGCTGCTGGGGACAGATGCTGTTTTTGGGCGGAAATCTGACAAAGCGTCAGTAGGACAGACAGGTTGGCAGAGGCTTTTCAACATCTAACTGCAGTATTTTTTCCCTCATATAAGTTACCGTTGGTTGGTCCTGTATCATTGCTTTGTGGGTTGAAGTGTGGGTAATTTCTCTTTAATTTGATGAGTGAGGATTCTGTTTCCAGGGTTCCGCCCCAGTGTAATATAAGCCCACCAGGCTTAAATTTCCCACTGCCAGGCTAAGCATTGTGTATTTATCTATTCAAAATAGTTTTGTATACATCAGTAACAAAGTTGAAAGCGCAATGGTGACATCTTATGGTAAACACGTGAACACATAGTGGGTCTGAGGTCAGGTGTCTTATTCATCACCCCACACCCCACTGCTAATGTCACTACACGCAAATTAGGCGACTTGTGATTGAACATAACAGAATGTCACAAAAAAAAAAAAACGATGAGAAAGACTTTTCTCCTGAAGTTGGATGAACAAAGGTGGAGTCGTTGAACCCGCTGGTTCACCTGTTGACCAGGAGTGCAGCGGTGTGACACTGGCTGAGCCACGGGTCGATGAGGCAGCTAGCATGGATGTAGCATGCAGTGGCAGAGCAGCCTTATCCATGCCGTGATGGGAAACAGTGGAGTTAATGAAAATTAGTTGGCAGACCAGACATTCAGCGGGTGGCTGTGCCTGACCAATTATAGTAAGTTTTGTTTTGTTTGTTTTCTACTATGTGTAAATATTAACAATATACGTGCGCTAATTTCACAGTGGTTTAGTCGTAAAACCCCGCTATTAAATTCAATGTTAGAACAGCTATGGCGGTAGCTGTGTTAACCCTCTGAGGTCAACTGTCGCGCGGGCGCGTCAAAATCACATGAGCGATTTAAGATGATGCAGCAGCGAGATGGAGCCTCAGTAAGTCTCGGTTCTGACCTATGTGTTGGAGCAGCCCTAAACTATAAAAAAGTTTTTGAATTGTGTTGATAGGCCAAGTAAAAATGGACTTACGATGAATAATGTACATCACGCTTTTCATATACATTGCAGTCACATTTGTGACATTTAGCTTGTTTGGAGTGTATGGTTAGTGTGTTAGGTAGCGTTGGTGATAGGGATGTAACGATATGAAAATTTCAAAAGACTGAATGTGTGCTGATGTGGATTTATTGTACTAAGCCACGCCCACATTGACCAGTAATGACCACCTTCAAGATATGGCCTTATGATTGGCCCGACATCATTGGCCCAACATCATACCGTAAAATCGGTGTAGCCGTTTAAGAGATATAAACTTCCCATTTTTTTAGCACCCCCTAGTGCCCAAAATTCGCTAAATTCAGCTCATCCCTTCCCACTGTCATGGCAACCACAGAAGTGAAATTTGGTGTTAATAGCATTTAGTTTGACCGAGATATCAAACAGTTTACATTTTCATAGCTAGCTACAGAAATTTGTTTGTTAATAATTTGCACATTTTTTGACCAAGCCAAATTCTTTTGATAACTTTATATCAGATCCAGCTGAAGAGTGTACGTGCCAAGTTTCACGCAGATCGGACAAAATCCACACATATGCACATATGCTGGGGCAGTAACAGAGGCAAAGTAGAAAATGTCCCAATAAGAATGAATGGGAAAACACCTCCAAAACTCCTGCCATTTTTGAAAAAAAATTTAATGGTTATCACCAAAATATTTACATTTTGAGTAACAGGAGAGACATTGCTGAAATCTGTGATGTCATTTTTTATTTCTGGAGAGTGAAAAATGACGGCAGCAGAGCGAGAGACAAAACAAGTACTGCCTGCTCTCCTCCAGAAACCTAGGCTCAAAATTAACATTACGGCTTATGGGGGAGCTGCTGCAGTGCTTGTCGATCTAGAACTTCTACAGCCAAAACTGTAAGTCCCACATCTGAAATAAGACCATCAGCTGAAATCCAACAAGATGTCCTACATTTCTATGTATATACTGTCTATGTGAAGTAAAACGTGGGATCCAAATTAAGCTGAAAAGAATTTTTTCTCTGGTTCTTCCAGCTGCTCTACACTCTAGCGATGATGTCACACACTCTAGCTCACGCAATACACACCCATTATAAAATCAGAAGACGGCCTAAAAATCCTTAAAACTAAAACTGTGATGATTTGAAAACCATAAAAGATTTTTAAAAAACTGAATACGGGGGTCACGTGATGCACAGAGGAGGATAGACGCATCGTTGTCGGTCTCCTCACTGGATTTAATTTAAACAATATTTCTCTGGTTGCCCGTTGCTAAATTGTGGTGAATTATCACTAAGTCAATACAGAGACAGTGAATATGTCACTAGACAACTTTTTTACCATGCCCAAAAAGAGAGAGATTCAGACTCGGAAAAAGAACAAGTCGGCTGCTAGCGAACCGCTAGCTAACCCAGACGACGACACAGAGCCAGAGCTAGCTAACGACGAGGAGCTAGACTGTGCCGAGCCAAGAAAGGAGCTCTCCAGCCCCGCTAACGAAGACGTGGTGGTACGGCAGGTGACGCGTAATATTAAGGAGATGTTGGACTCTACACTCGCTAATATCCTGAAACCAGTCACAGAGATGTCAGAAAAGCTAGATAAAATAGTAGACAGACTGGCGGCGGTGGAACAACGAGTCTCCGACTTGGAGGATAATGCAGCGGCTAATACACCACGTCTCGAAGCGGTGGAGTCAGCGCTGGAAAAAGCGATGGGAAAACTTGAGAATTATGAAAACCAGAGTCGACGACAAAATGTCAGAATTATAGGACTGAAAGAAGGCACTGAAGGTAAGGATCCACCCGTGTTTTTTGAGAAGTGGATTCCAGAGATCTTGAACATGGACATGCAAGGGAAGCGGCTGAAAATAGAGCGGGCTCACCGTGTTGGACCTCCGGCGGGTTTCGCCGGCAGACCGGGCCCTCGCGCTGTCCTGGTGAGGCTTCACGACTACACGGACAGACAGCGGATCTTACGAGCGGCAAGAAGCAAGGGCAGAGTTTCCACAGATGGTCAAGTAGTGTCTTTCTACCAGGACTTTTCTGCGGAGATTGTAAAGCGGAGACAACAGTCTGCAGACGCGCGCAGAAGGCTCCGGGAAGCGGGGATCAAATACGCATTTGCGTATCCAGCTGTAATTAAAATCCTCCCTCCAAATGGAAAACCGATCTCCCTTCCCACAATGAAAGAAATCAACGACTACGTGAAGACACTCCCGGCCCAGTGACTCTATCAATCCATCTGTAATCAGGGAAAGTACATCACCTGCTTCTTTACAAATGAATAGAGAACGACTCGTATGATGGGCAATGAGTACTATATGATACTAAGATAATTTCCGTTCATCTTAATTTAACACATTTGTACATGTGTATTTCTCAGTTTACTTGAGCCGCTGTGTATCACTGTTAATTACACAGTCGTTGACATGCTGGTAGTATGGTTAACGCATAATCCAGATTGAGAGACCGGACATACTCTTCTTTTCTTTTTTCTTTTTTTGCTCTTCTCACACTTGTGTCATTTGCTCCCTCAGCTGAGCTGTACTAGTATAGCTAGAGTATGACAAGGTTTATGTTTTTTGTTTTCCTTGGCTCTGTTTTAGCCATGGTAGGTAGATATTATCCAAGCTTTAGTTTGTTTTTGCTTGGATCGTTCTGGTGTTTTTTGTTTTTGGCCCAGACAGGATTTCAGATTAAAAGCACATCCAAGGTATTTTACAAAGTAAGCGTAACTATGCAGCATCATATAAGGTTACTTTATTATGAATATTAAGTTTTGTACCTGGAACATCAAGGGCTCCAATAATGTAGTTAAAAGGAAAGCTGTTTTAAACCATCTTAAAAAGGAAAATGTCCAGGTTGCGTTTCTCCAAGAAACCCATTTGAATGAGGAGGAGCACAAAAAATATCTCAGGGAGTGGGTCGGACAGGTATATTTTACATCTTATTCTACAAACAAGAGGGGTGCAATTATATTAGTCCATCGATTGTTGCCATTTATAGCTAAAGATAGTTATAAAGATACAGATGGAAGGATAGTTCTAGTAAAAGGAGAGCTATATGGAGAATCAGTATTGTTAGGAAATGTTTATGCCCCTAATGTCTATGACGAGGACTTCTTTGGCTTCCTAATCAGCAAAATTGCTGAAATGGACTGTACAAATATGATAATTGGAGGTGACTTTAACTGTTATCTCTCTCCCTGCTTAGATAAAGACCCCCCTCAGAAGGATCAGTCAAAATCTGGCAGAGCACTGCAAAATTTCCTTGAGATACTGAACTTGTTAGATGGTTGGAGATACACGAATCCTAATAACAAAAATTACACATTTTATTCTCCACCTCACTTGTCATTCTCCCGAATTGATTATATATTTATATCTGAACACCTAGCCCATTTAGTCGAACAGTCTAAAATTGGATCCATTGCCCTCTCAGACCATGCTCCTGTCACTCTGGAAATGCAACCTCTTAGGCCCGCAGAGCGATCGTTCTCTTGGAAAATTAATGCATCACTGTTTCATGACGATAACTTTATCAAGTTTTTGGAAACACAGACAGACCTCTATTTAGAAGTAAATGATCGCAATGACTCTGATCCAAGACTGGTGTGGGAAGCGTATAAAGCCTACATGCGAGGCATGATTATATCATACTCCAGCAAGAAGAAAAAAGAACGCACTCAGGAGCAATCACAAATTGAAATTGAAATTAAAAAATTAGAGGAAGATTTTCGCAGATCCAAATCGGATGGGGTACTTAAAGAGTTAAAAGAAACAAGATTACGGCTGACTAATTTATTGACAAAGAAGGCTGAGTCTGATATTCTGTTTGCTAGACAAAGAATGTTTGAATTTGGAAATAAGCCCAATAAGTTTTTAGCCCATCTTGCAAGAAACTCTCCCCAAAAAGCATTTATTACTGCAATATCTGATGAGGACCAAATACGTCAAACAAATAATAAAAAGATTAATGAATGTTTTCAAAAATTTTATGAAACGTTGTATACCTCAGAACTGGACAATGATACACTTACCAATAGTAATTTTTTAGATGGCTTACAGATGCCTCAGCTAACAGATGAACGAGCTAAACTACTGGAAGGACCTGTTACAATAACAGAAATTGATAAAGCAATCTCCACACTACAGTCAGATAAAAGTCCGGGGGCTGATGGATTCTGTGCTCAGTTTTACAAAAAGATGAAAAACAAAATTAACAAACTACTACAACGTGTGTTCAACAAATCCTTTGAAGAGGGTGAACTCCCAAAAACTATGTATTTAGCTCATATTATAGTTATCCCCAAAAAAGGGAAGGATCCAGAACTATGTACCTCTTATCGCCCCATTAGCCTACTTGGAGTGGATGTTAAAATACTGTCAAAAATTGTAGCTAACCGACTAGGAAAAGTGGTGACTGATATAGTCAATGCAGACCAAACAGGGTTCATAGGAGGACGTACTTCATCAAACAACACAAGACGCTTAATTAACATTATTCATTATCTTAACTTTCATCAAACTCCAAGTGCTATAGTAACGATGGATGCGGAAAAAGCCTTTGATCGTATTGAGCGAAAATACATGTTTGAAGTGTTGGGAAGATTTGGCTTTAAATCAGATTTTGTTCGATGGGTACAGCTTTTATACAAAAATCCCTTCGCCTCAGTTTTAACAAATGGTCTAATTTCTACCCAGTTCCAGCTTAACAGAGGCACAGCTCAGGGGTCACCATTATCACCTCTGTTGTTTTCTTTAGCTATAGAGCCATTAGCAATTGCTGTCCGGCAAACCTCCAATATTAAAGGAACTGTGATAGGAACAACACAACACAAAATTTTGCTGTATGCTGATGATATCCTCCTGACATTAACAGACCCACAAAACTCAATACCTGCGCTAATTAATTGTGTCATAGAGTTTGGTCAAATTTCTGGATACAAGGTTAATTTTACAAAATCTGAAATAATGCCTATCGGTTTCTCATATGAGTGTGAACCTGATTTCGTAAAACCTTTCCGCTGGGCACCAGATGGATTCATATACCTGGGGGTTAAGATAACACCTAAAATTAGTCAACTTTATGCTGAAAATGTTAACCCTATGGTAAAACACATTAAAGATAAGATGTCGAGCTGGAGAGGGCTTCCTGTGACCTTCCTTGGCAGAGTCAATCTTATCAAGATGGTAATTCTCCCCAAAATTGTTTACCCGTTATCAATGCTCTTCATATTTTTGAAGAGAAACAACATTAAAGATATAAATAAAGCTCTCTCTGACTTTATATGGGCTGGCAGGAAGCCTAAAATTAAGTTGGATATTTTACAGTTGCCAAAAGAGCAAGGTGGATGGGGACTCCCCAACATTACAAAGTATACAATTTCAATGCAAGCCAGAATTATCTCTATATGGGCGAATGCTAATCTGAAGCCGCCATGGTTTGAAATTGAAGCAACCTTCTCCAAACCGTACTCTCCTGTCAACTTACTTGATAAATGCAGGAGTGAATTACCAATTATGGCGAAAGACAATTTTTTAATCACTAATGTGTGTAGTACGTGGAATCTGTTACGGAAATTATTTGGGACTAAAAATAAATTGAGTAGCTTAACAACATTGACTGGCAATCCTGAATTGACCAGTGGCGGTGCTGGATCCAACTTTCAGAACTGGAATGAAGCAGGAATTTACCATATTCATGACCTTTGGGATAGGGGAAAATTTAAGTCATTTGAATCGTTACAGACTACATACAAACTACAAACAAAAGAATTTTACAAATACCTCCAGGTCAGACATTACGTGCACAGTAAAATGGATACTCTTAATCTTCCAGATGACTTTAATTTATTAGAGACAACTCTTTTAGATTGTCAGAAAAAAGGTCACTTTGTCTCCAAATTTTATTCTAGATTGCAAAGGTTGCAAACAGACAGACTATCATTCCTACGGAAATTATGGGAGACCCAGTTGGAAACAACGATAAACATTGAAAGATGGGAGGAGATTCTACTTTTACCCTCGAAAATATCCATATGCAACAGATTCAGAGAAATGCAATATAATGTTCTACACAATGTGTTTATATCTCCATACATGTATAGTAAATATACAGCAGGGGCCTCCCCAAACTGCCCAAAATGTAAGACTATGTTAGGGACAAGATTTCACTGCCTCTGGGAATGTGAGAAAATTCAACGGTTCTGGCAATCTGTATGTGATGAGATTAATGTGATAATTGAGCGGCAACTACAACCCAATCCAATGCTGTGTCTGTTGGGATATGTCCCTGAATCCCTAAGATCACATAAGAACACTATACACTTCCTGCTTATGTTGGGCCGAAAGGCCGTTATGAACAAATGGGTAGGAGATGAATCTCCATCAATACATATGTGGAAGTCTTTGATATCTGACTATATCTCTTTGGAAAGACTAAGATTTCGGATAAAAGGTCAGAATGACGTGTTTACAGCAGAGTTTGATAAAGTGTTGGAGTACCTGGAAACCTAGACTGTGATTGCTGCTGTTAATGTATTTTGGATCTGCTACATATTATAAATTGTGTATACTGTACTGGACTGCCTTAATGTTTGAAAATGTTCAATAAAAAGAATGTTCAAAAAAAAAAAAAAAAAAAAAAAAAAAAAACTGAATACATGCCCAAAAGTTCAAAGTCTTCTGACTCTTTCAAAGTTGGAATGGTGTCTCTAGCTCAAAGCATGAGGGACAAGGAGAGTCGATGAGTTTTGAAGAGGATTTCAAGATTCCCCTATTTACTTTTCATTCACAAAAATTAGACTGCGACCAGAGTGCCACCTATTGGCTGATTTGCACCAAATTTTACACAGACCATCATTAGGCCATACCACACAAACATGAACATTCATGTGATAATCAGACAGTATTTTGTAAAGATATGCAAGATTGTCTGTTTTCAACACAATGAGCAAGAAATTGTTGCTTTATATTTCGGGCGTTTTATGGACTATCAAACTCTTGATAACTTTTTGTCAGGAGGGTCCACAGATGCTTCATGCAAATTTTGGTGCAAATCCATCAAATCGCTTAGGAGGAGTTCGAAAAAGTATGTTTTCGTTTTGTCCTGATTTTGCTAATGGAAAATTACACCCAAAATGGGCATGGCCTACATCACACAATTCAACTGAATTCAGGGAACACGTAGATATTTGCTTTAACAATGTGCGACATATTATGTAGGAGTTATGGGCCAAAATTGTTTTTTGCATTGAAAAGAGCGCTACCTGCTGGTCATTTTTGGTGTGTGAGTTACAGAGGCCATTCCATAGCAACTCTATGAATTTCATTTCATTTCAAGTGTTATGGTGTGGGCACTGTGCCAAATATTAAATTAGACAGTCACCAGAGTGCCACCTAGTGGCGGATCGGTAAACCCTTTGTCAGCTGTCCTTAGGAGGGCACTGACAATAACTGTAAAAGGTTTGCATTAATCCAATGAACTGATGTGGAGATATAAAACACTTCAATTTAAAGAGCGCCACCTTGTGGTCATCGCCTAAAATTTTGTACAGGGCCTCAAGGGTCGATAGGGAAGTAGTAACTGGAGTTTCATGTCATTAGACCACACCAATGTGGAGATATGCAACACTTCCTGTTTGGAATTAAATCTGCAGGAAGTTGTTATTTAATAACTTGAGTATTGTTTGGCCTATCAAAATTCTTTTAATAGCTTTTTGTTAGGCGGGTCCACAGATACTGTGCGCCCAGTTTGGTGCAAAGCATACGCATCCCCTTGGCTCCTCTGGCTTGGCCCACTAAAAATCCTTACAATTACAATAGGGTTCCAAGCACCACTGGTCCTGGGAAACGCGTTCCCTCAGCCCTTCGGGCTTGACCCCCTAATAATATGTAAATTTGTGATATGAACTAATTGTGGCACAACACATACCATTTTATTAATGGGCTAATGAAATGACTGAGAATATTTACTTATCATCTTGGAAATAAATTAATAAATATTTCCACGTACCCCCTGTAATGTGTTTCCTGGTGGGGAACCACTGATATAAGCCATATTCCCCCCCGTAAATTCTCAAAATTTTGCAAACCTACTTTTTACAAACTCCACCCGGAAAAATTCATAGATTTGCACGAAAATTTGCACACAGCATCTGTGAACTCTCCTAATGAAACTTCTTAAAAGAATTTTGATATTCCAATGAATACTCAAGTTATTAAATAACAACTTCCTGTAGAAGAACAGTGGTACACACCATTGTGGAGATATGCAACAATGACATGAAACTCAGGTTACTACTTCTACTCCTGACAAAAAAAAATAAAAGAATTGTGATAGTCCAAAAAACACCCCAAATATAAAACAACAATTTCTGGCACATTTTGGTCAAACAGACAGTCCTGCATATCTTGACGAAATACAGTCCCATTATCACAAAACTTTTGCTAATTGTGTTCCATGGCAATGGTTTGTGCAAAACTAAGTGCGAATTGGCCAATAGGTGGCGCTTTGATTGACTGCCTTCACTTTTGATTGTACATTCAGGCTTTTTCCACCAGAGGGCAGTGCTGCCTTGTTAATGAATACAGGACAAACCTCTGTTTCAGAGTCTGTGGGGTCACACTGTGTAGTACTCTCATTATTTGTTCTTTACGTAGATTGCAGGTAGTTCTTCTGACTTCAGCTGACTTATTTATCGGCAGGAGCAGGCCACGAAATTATAAAGGAACAACTTCCTCAATGGAAGGTGTTGAATGTGCAAGCCTCAAGACGCATGAAATGCAATGCGCTTCTCAATAGTCTAGATTCTGATCTGGACAAAACTTCACATTTGATAGGAGTCCAGTTCTGAACATAGGCCAATATACAACCATAGTCAAAGCATCCGAAACACGGACCGACGCCCCGACAGCAGCATGCCCCCGTTCATTGTTGCTTGCAGCTTCATTTAAATCTGCTTTACTTTTTCCATCATCAGTACATTACAGTCTTGATTAGTGATTTGTTCAAAATATTGCCTTTTTTTGCTCCACATAATTCTATAACGAGAGGGCTGTTAAAGTCACAGACCAATATGCAGTGTGAGTAGCCTTGAGTATTTAGTAGAAGTAAATCTTAAAGGTCCCATATTATACTTTTTTTCATCAATTTCACACAGCTGTCAGCGGTCCAAAAGCTCTGTATTCGATATGCATTGCCCCAAACCCATCCCTGGTCATGAATTTCAGCTGTCTGAAAGTCACTCTACAGAGCTCTATTCAGAGCAATCTGTTTCTGTGCCTGCACCTTTAAATGCTGATGAGCTCCATCGGTCACTGCCTACTTGGAGAGCCCTCCCTGCTGCATCACTCTCAGGGAGAGAATGCCCCTTGCGTTAGCAGTAGCATGCGCATGTTTACGGTGGATATATATATGTATCGCTATGGCTTGCGGAGATTATTTCGTTCAACCATACCAGTTTGACCCAGAATCGAACCCAGAAGGAGAGGCTCCTGAAGAAGCACAGACTCTGTGGCTGCGGCAGGACGTTTCAGAATGGTAAGTGGGTCTGTATAATGTTTGTTCGTATGTGTTGTTACAGTTACTACAATGTAGCTAATGGCTAACACCTAGCGAAAGCTGTGGTTGCCTCCAACTAAGTCTCCAAACTCTTGGACACTGTTTGTATAGTCTCTGTCTCCAATCTGCACGTTTCCAGTCTTTTTACGGTGACAACCAAGCTCCATCATAATCTTATTAACACTAAACCCGCTTCACACGCCATTGCATAGCGGATCAAAGTGGAGCTAACTAGTTAGCCGATTTCCAGCTGACTTCACCAGACTCGTAGGCAACGATAAATACTATTAAACCGGGGTGACACTTTTCGGTACCTCGGGTGCAGTTCCTGGTTCCGGTATGGTTGGGACTGATCCTTTTACGAGGGTCAGTGTCGAGGCAAAGCCAGCTTTGTACTGACCCTCATTACTGAAGCAGTCCAATGTGAAGCAATTAGCACACACACAAGCTAACAGGAGCCGTAGCCGGCATGTTGTCTTATAATATGAAACGCAACCGATGTCTCTTCTGTTGCTCTGCAGCTGGGACAGAATATAGGCACTTATGATGATTTTTACAACTAACAACAGAGCTATTTGCATGTCTAGCTTCGAGCAATGACAGGTGAAACACTGCTGTCACACTGCTGGACACACTGAAGTTCACCTCGGGGATGAACGCCCCCTCTCAGATATCTCCTATCACAGCGTAGAGGAGGTCGGCCTATGATAATGACTCCTTTCATTATGTAACGAAAGGAGCAGAATCTGAACAGCCTGTAGGAGCCGTGTTACCAGTGGGTGGGCTGCAGAGACCATGCAGGAATCGCTTGTTTTCCTGATTCTGAGAGTTGGCAGGCTCAGGGAGGACCAGCTTGTATATGTAGAGACCAGAGAAAACGTGTTTTTTTATGATATAGGACCTTTAACAATACCATCATTATTTGTTGAAACATTCTGTATCAGAAACACTGTAGATATCGTTCAATATAATATAGTAAGGATAATATTGATGGTAGCTGCTTTGTCACTTTGTATGACATTCTCATGCAGACCCAAAGATGAATAACATATAACACATATAACAGCTAATAGGTCCAAACTACCACTGTATCACAGCTTGTTATAGATTATATGACAAGTATTTATGCCAAACCAACTTTGAAGAACCATTTAAAATCAAAAACTTTATTCAAACCAACTGATAGTGTCATTCCTATCATCTCCAAAGTCAAGCAGACAACAGTGTCTCACCTTTCTTCTTGATCTTGGTGGGTTTAGGTGGTTTCATGTTACCCACCACTTTCTCGGCATTGACCTCTGACAGAAGGCCCTCCTGCTGTTCTTCTTCAAAATCATAGACACTGACATCCATGTCCTTATCTCCTTCGGCATAACGCAGACGACTTTTTTTACCCTGGACAAACAGCAGGTCATGTATATTAAATGAAGGCACCTCTGGCAATCGATTGTACAAGTCCAGTTAAAATACAGGGAAGAGCAGGGATGTAAATGTATTGTGTAAAAAAGTGAGAGCTACATTTTAAAAACAAAAAACAACAGTGTAATATAATTTAATCATCTGACAAAGTACTGCTCCAAACGCTTAAATAAATATGAAAAAATGTTAAATGTTAAAATTGTTTAATAAACTGAATCAATTGGACACAGACATTGTATCGTTACGATGTTATATCTGTCTGATTGATACTCTAAGTGGCCCAATTGTTTCTTTATTTTTTATTAGTGTTTTAGTATTTAGTATCTCCGTATTACTAACATATAGAACAAATCTCAATGTTTACAATAATTTCCAGGTAGAAAGGCCCTGTGTCAGGCACTATCTTGCATACAGTATATTTTCAAACATTTGAAAATCAGCACAGTCCATGAAATAAGCACACTGAAAATGTCAGACAGGTCGCATCACTGTGTTTCAGTGCTTCTTTAAATGTTACAGTTACACCTGAAAATGACAACATAAATTAAAAAAGGCCAATTTGACATATCTCCACAATGCTAATTAGCGCAATATGTTGGTTAGTCTATTGTTTTTGCTTTATTTTTTTTCCAAAAAAAGAATACATTCATTACAGGATTCCAAGTGATATATATTTTAAATATAGGAAAGGAGAAAAGCTAGCGCGATCATAAATGACAGCTAAACATGGGATTCTCCCCATAGTCTTTCTATTTTCATTTGGCTATGGTGCTGTGATAAAGCAATTAAACACTGCACCAAAGTGTTGCTGAGAGAGGGAGTGGATGAATTACACAAGTGATAAAAATAGTCATATAAAAAATAGTCAATAGTCAAGAGGCGTTTGCTGATGAGTGAGATGTTTGCATGCCTGGAAGAGTCTCACATCCTCAGTAACAATGAGATTGATACATCACTTTCTTACCTTTTTGGTCTTCTTGATGGTTCCAGATGGGGGCTGATAGTCCGGGTCTTTAACCCAATTTGGGTCATCATTTGAAGGCCGAATGGGCTCATCCTCACCTTCTTCTAGCAGCTGGTTCCCCACCTCTTCATCCTCCTCCTCCTCTTCAGGATGGGCATCACCTCCCTCCTCCTCCTGCTCCACCGTCTCCACCTCCCCATTGGCACCAACCTTGACTACCTACAGATCAAATCCATTTATTCTTTAGTCAATTTTATCAATATAGACAAATCATTGTTTGTGCAAGGCTCCAGACTAACTTATTTTGCTAGGAGCACGATGGCCCCTAACCAAATATTTCTAGGAGCACAATCAATCAATCAATCAATCAATCAATCAATCAATCAATCAATCAATCTGTACACCGTGAAACAATTACATTGATATTTATAAACACTGCTCTTTCTTTGCAGGTCTTGTTGGCCTTTGTATTTGTTAAAGGGTAGTTCGTCCTTGGCAATGAAAAAGGTTGTGTTAAACTTAAATATTAATTTGGCCTTCTCAGTGCACTAATCAACAGCCTCTTACTGTGGAGTTGCATTTTCACTGGCATACAGGTCACTGTGTTTGATCAGTATGTTGTGTTTTAACTGTGTAATGCCAGCATTACCTGCACATTTCGTGTTCCTGCATGTTGCGAGTATCGACTGCAAAATGTGCAGTTGATGGACCTTAACTAGTCAACTTTGCGCACCCATTTTTCATGTAAACAGTATCTTCTGCCCTTTTTCGCCACAGTTAGGATTTGACTCTGGCACACTACTGGGCTTATCAGGACAAAAACAACTCTGATATTCCACCAGATACGTGTCCGGTGTGTTACTGCTCCGATCCGGTTTAGCAGTACTGCAGTTACAGGCATGTATTTTAAAAACAACAACACGAAGTGTTCCCGACCGAAGGATTAGTAGAAGAGCTTGTATTTGTCTTTTTTTTTAGATTTGTGTGCTGGTGCCAACACGGAGTTTTATTTTGAAAAGTAACCGACAGTTATATTGCTGTTTCTGTGCATGACTTCAAGTCTGCTCTGTGCTAAATTCAGCTAAATTGCTGCGTCGTAAACCTAACGATAATCCCGAAGGCGTAGAACCCTTCTAAAGTTGTGCCGGTTTATAATTTTTTGTCATCTGCCACTTGAGCTCAAATTCCAGTGAACTGGAATGGGCAAGAATGGGCACTTGAAACTTGGCCCAATGGTTGGAAATGATGTGCATCAACTTTTATTAACATACGAGCCCAGTCAGCCAGATGGTGGCGCTGTAATTAAGGATTAAAAATGCATTTTTGGGAAAGTGCCCCTCACACCGTAAGTCTGACTGACTTGAAATTTGACACACAGTTCGATGTGCTCTACAAAAAAGCCAATTGGACCATGAAGCTCAACCTGACTAGATTTTTAGTTGCTAGATACTAATTTGCATGATGTGAAAAACAGTAAAATGAATAGAAAGATTGACTCTATCAATATCTTTTTGGTATACGGCATCAGGGAATGAAAAGACAAATTGACCAAAGACCAATGTATTTTTGCAGTGGGCGGGGCTCAGAAATGATTGGCCATAACTCCCACACCCTTTGCCCTATCATCACAAAACTGATGTGGGTAGGTCCACGTGTTGAGCTCAACCTATAGGGGACGCTACAAATGCTACACATGCGTATCTCAAAGACCATCACACGGAAATTCACCAAATTTGTTATGCATGCTCTGGGGCGAGTATTAACTAATATCTTGAGTGCCATGTTGACAGGTGAAAGCCTTTTCGTCATTAACCATCATTGTTTGCGTTTTATTAATTTATGGCAAGCTCGAAGGACCCAGAGACACGAAACATGGTACAATGAGTATAAATTACATTACATTCACCTGAAATTGCTCCATACACGTTCTCTGGATAGTCCTCTACAAAAAGACTCTTGCACCATTAAATCCGCTATTACAGATTTTTTTATATTCATTATTATGAGTAGTATTGCTTTTATTATTATTATTATTATTATTATTATTATTATTATTATTATTATTATTATCATCATCATTATCATCATCATCATCACCATTATTATTGTGATGAATCATATCTTTACACTACGCTACAGTGGCCACCTCAGCATGCTAGTGCTGCAGTTCTACTCTTCCTTAGGAAAACCTTTAGTGTATTTCACTGTTACATGTGAGAGAAAAAAAATTAGAGAGTGTAAATTTGAAAAATGATTTTGGTGTACATGTGAGTTCTTGGTTTGCAAAATACATGGCTTTACTAAGCTCAAACTCTTCCTCCCTCTTTCTCTTTAGCAAAGGTCAGAGTACTGAATGACTTACTGGCTGAAAAAGAAGTGTATTTTTTTGTATGTATTTTGATTGAATGTCTCTAGAGGTCAGTGTTAGCTAATTACACTCTATAATACATTCAGACCATTGGGGTGTCACGCCATGGCCCATGTGTCAAGTGTTTTGAGCTTTAACAGCCTCCCTGATCAGTTCACTGAAAGGTAAGGCTGCTATATTGTTACCAGCATGCTGGTCCTACTCATGATTGATCCACATCCAACCAGGACGCGAAGCAGATCATTACTGTGCGTTTTAAATTGGAGTGTGTTCCCTCTGTAGCATTTAACCATGATCAATAACAAGCCCAACTACTGACCCATTCTACCCTGCCAGAGTAGGTTAAGCATGCTGGTCCGACAGTGATGGTCAGCATCCACAGTTATGTTTTAAAGGTCCCATATTATGGAAAAAACACGTTTTCTCTGGTCTCTACATATATAAACTGGCTCTCCTTGAGGCTGCCAACTCCCTGAACAAGTAAAACAAGTGATTCTTGCATGGTCTCTGCAGCCCACCCACTGGTAAAACGGTGCTCCAACTGGCTGTTCAGAATCTGCTCCTGTTGTTACGTAATGAAAGAAGAGATGTTCATAGGCTGGCCTCCTCTATGCCATGATAGGAGATATCTAAGAGTGGGGCGTTCATCCCCGAGGTGAAGTTCGGTGTGTCCAGTGATAAGATAGCAGTGTTTTGAAATGTCGCCACTGAGAGCTAGACACGCAAATTGCTCTGTTGTTGGTTGTAAAAAAAACAACATAAGTGCCTATATTCTGTCCCAGCTACAGAACAACAGAAGAGACAGTGGTTGCATTTAATTTTTTGTGTGTGTGCTAACCACTTCACATCGGACTGCTTCAGTAACAAGGGTCAGTACAAAGCTGGCTTTGCGGTTTGATTGTATTTACAGCTGCCTATGAGTCTGGTGAAGTCAGCTTGAAATTAGCTAACTAGTTATCTCTGCTGCAGTCTGCTATGCAATGGTGTTTCAAGCGAGTTTAATGTTAATAATATTACGATGGAGCTTGGTTGTCACAGTAAAAAGTCTGGAAACGTGCAGACTGGAGACAGAGGTGATGCAAACAGTGTTCTAGAGTTTGGAGACTGTGCTGGAGACAAACACAGCTTTCACTAGCTGTTAACCATCAGCTACATGGCAGTAACTGTAACAACACATATGAATAAACGAACATTATTCAGACACACTAACCATTGTGAAACATCCTGCTGCAGCCACAGAGTCTGTATTTCTACAGGAGCCTCTCCTTCTGGGTCAAACTGGTATGGTTGAACGAAAGCATCTCCACGAGCCATAGAGATACATGCATCCACCATAACATTAGCGCATGCTACTGCTAGCATAAGAGGCATCGTCTTCCTGAGAGGGGCGTATAGCAGGCAAGGCTCTCCAAGTAGGCACTGACAAAAGGAGCTCATTAGCATTTAAAGGTGCAGGCACAGAAACAGCCTTTGCTCAGTAGAGCTCAGTAGAGCCCACTTGAGTGACTTTTAGACAGCTGAAATTCATGACCACGGATGGGGTTGGGGCAATACATATCGTATACAGTGTTGCTGGACTTCTGACAGCTGTGTGAAATTGATGAACAGTATAATATGGGACCTTTAACTAGTGTATAATGCAAAACTGATTCATGCCGCTCCTCTTATTTGAGCAGCTTATGTGACTAGCCACTGCAAGATGACTTTGGGTTGTGTTTCTCCAAAAGTTGAATTTGTTTTACTTCTTTGCAGTAGCACAGAAATACAATAATCTTATGGGTAGATACGACAAATTCACTATATTTGTGGCATAATAAACTGCCTTTATTTTCTTTGTGCATTTGCGATTGTAATTTAGTGTAAATCTATCACAGTGCTCTAAGAGGGCAGAAAAGGCAGTAAAAAGGTTTTTTTTTTTAAATGCAGTCACTCCTTAGTGATATGCGTCTGAGTTTAAGCCTGACCAATGACTGTTGCTGTTTGTGTACCTGGAAGCCCTCAGGTAGTGGCAGGGTGTGACAGATGACTGGGTCGCCATCCTTTGGCATAGCAGTAGTGTCTACGAAGGTGCCTTGCTGCAAGGCCTCCACAGTGGTGGCAGAAACAGGTACCTGTACCAGCTGGAGCTCCCCCAGACCCAGAGCTGCCTGCTCCTCCATGTTTACCACCTGAGGACAGAGAGAACCCTGAGTCCAGAGATCATGTTCACAGAATTTATGGGGTATCTATTAAGCCATCTGCGAACATAACTTTTCGAAGGCTTACATGCGGCCTAAGTCTGGACTTCCCACAAAAAGGGATTAAAGGTGAAATTACTTGATGTAGCCATGATGTCAAAACAGCACATACCTGTAGTGTAATGATTTGAGTCTGATCCACTGTTGTCACAGTTGCTTGGTGAGCAGCACCTGCTACCCCTCCGACAACACCCACTGTAGTTGATGATCCCCCTACTGCAGCATCGATCACCTAGACATTTTAGGATAAGCAAGACACACTGTGAAATGACAGAGGACACCAAACATGCATTAAAACAACAGTGACAGCACAAATGAGATTTTCAGTTTGATTTTTTTTAACACCAGACCATGTGAAAAAGTTGAATGATTATGATGATTATGTCTTAAGACCATATCAGGAGCCATATTTCCCCCAAAAATGCACATCATGTGTCAGATTTTAAGATTTCTTCATCAGCAATATATCTAAACCATTTTAAAGTAAACTCCTACATTTGAACTAACACTCTCTTTTCAAAAGCCTGGACTGCATATAAAAGAGGAAAAAAGAAATTATACAGAGGAAATATATACTGTGAGCTCCAGCAAGTGCTATAGCTCTTCTATGGAAAAATCCAGTCACACACTGTACTCATCCAAGTAATCTTGCTATAGCCGGCAGCTTTAGGCCATGCTGAGAGGCCAGGTTGAGTGTGTGCGCGTAGCACTTGACATGAAGAAAGCCGGCTAAATGTGCAGCCAAATGTTCCTGAGTCCTGTATTCTCCACAACACTATAGGGCTGCAGGTCTTTGCAAAT
Organism: Acanthopagrus latus; assembly: GCF_904848185.1. NCBI lineage: Eukaryota > Metazoa > Chordata > Actinopteri > Spariformes > Sparidae > Acanthopagrus > Acanthopagrus latus. The sequence continues at coordinate 30,646,641 of NC_051046.1, read as the reverse complement.
GAAGTGATTGATTTAGTTATGCGTTATGTTTTTTCAGAACTGCTGGGTAGTTTGCACAATGCTGCTTGACTGTCTGCTGGCTTGCTGCTGCATATCATTTGGCTGTTAGCTCTGCATTTACCTCAGGATAGCATCTTGCCAGGTGGACAGTGAGGTTTGAGTCATGTTTTCACAGTAGGCAACGCATGACATGTTAAGCTCTGCTTTTCCAAAAAAACCACAATGTGACCATACTTTGGCAGGGTTTCTGCAGGTTCAAAGTCAAATTTAAGAAAAGACCCTTTAAAAACCATTTTGAACTAAATTTAAGACCTATACGAAGTCTGAAAAAGTAAGGAGAAATGCAGTCGCAGAATTACTTCAAAAAATAACCACATTTATTGCCATTCACAGATCAGCTCAAACAATGAAGAATGAACTGAGTGTGTGTCAGGGTTGTTATACTTTTAAATTTTACATTAGTTTTTATTTTGATTTAGTTTTTCAGTTTTTTTTTTTTAGTAAATATAATTTTTATTTAGGAATTTAATTTGATTAACTATAATAACCCTGGTATGTGTGTGTGCGCGCACACACACACACACACACACACACACAGTGTTCAAAATCGAAAGCACCTCCACTTTCAACGTTGGAGTTGGGCCAAAGATGGATTGAATGTCGCTTGACTGCGAAGCGGCAGAGGCAGTGCAGAATTCGGATCGCGCAGAACTGGATGAAGACCAGGAACTGGTGACAAAGGCATACAGAAGTGTGTGATTACGTGAATTCCCTTGAGACTTTTAGAAGCTAACTGGTGTTTTTCCAATTTTGTGTGTGACACCAGTGCTTTCACACTGAGTGTACCCAATCTGACGGTCCTCTGACAGATTCTGCTGTTGAAGTCTTTCCGGAACTGGCGAAGTGTACGCCCATAAATTCAAACCGCACTGTTGGCAGATACTTCAGACAGAAGAACACAAGGAGCTAACTGTGAATCTCATTTCCTCCAAACAAAAAAAACAAAAAAGGTGACAAAAGCGGTGACTGAATGTACATATTCAAAAACAAACTAAATGTAATTTAAGACCATTATGCAAAATATGGAAATATTTAAGACTTTTTAAGGCCTAAAATTGAGATTGTCAAATTTAAGACTTTAAGACAGAAACCCTGTTTTGACTTAAAATGAAATGGATTTTTTATCTCCACGCATTTTGCAAGTTATCTGCCATTCTTTTTACGTTTTTTTTCCGCAAACCGATATGACGTCACGTTACTAGGTAGTTGAAGAAAAACATTTCGCCCTCTGCTGATGAAAAGAGGTAACTTCTTTCCACCTTGGCTTATAAACATGGACTAAAGTGAATGATGAATGATGTTTGAACAAAAAAAAATTTTTAAATGGTGATAGTTATGTGAATCAATGTTTTCTCCCATCCCCAATCATGTCACATTTAGTAAAAAGCTCTAAACACTGAGCTTACCTCAGTTTTCATCTGCAAGAGGGTGGGATCCAGTGAGTCCATAACCATCATTTCAACTCCTGCTCCACCTTCAACACCAACCCCCACCCCAGCTTCCATCAGCTGCTGCTGGGCCTGAGAGGCTGCTACCCCATGACCTGAGACACAACATTGTCAGACCACAATTTCCACAAAACTGTGATACTTCTATGTGCTCGTTTTACAAATGGACTGTGGGAATATATTCATGTTCAGTTTATAGAAACCTTGTTCCAGGACAACTCCAGCTTGTCTCTCAACCACTCCTCCAGCCTCTGCAGCTTGTTGGAGGAGGTCAGCTACCATGGCATCCTGGCTGTGAACAGCCTGGATGGAGGGAAAGTCTTTGGTGGGGACCTCCACCACCCCTACACCCTCTGTTGGCCCTCTGTCCATGATGGGTAGGAACTGAAATATGGCGTGAAACAAACATATTCTAGCAGTGATTTAAATCACACCCCATCCATTGCTTAGTCACATAGAACTTCACACCATTGTGCTAAACTTCTGGCTACAAATATAGAGATTGAGATGTTTTGGCTTGATTTTTTTTAGCTGTCAGCTGGTTTTATTGGCCTTTATATGGTTTTATTGATAGGACAGTGTAAGAGATGACAGAAATTGGATGAGAGAGGGGGGATGGCATGCAGAAAAAGGGCCATATGTCAGACTTGACCAACTGCAGTTTGGATAGACTCTCTGTACATGGGTTGTGTGCTCTACCCAACTGAGCTACTGGGGTGCGCCAGTATGCTTATGGTCAGGGTAACTTTAATAACTTTATATAATGGTGAGCAGTTTAATCACCAGCAAAGTATCAAATTTTGTAAGTTTTTCATATGTTTGTAGTGTCATTATGAGAACCACGGTTTCAGGATTTAATTCTAGAATAAATGTGTGTATTGAGGTTTATATCTTGTGTAACTGCACAGCCTCCCACTGAACATTGACCCAGGATCTAATCCAGACTGTATTGGTCAAATTCTCCAATTCTCTTGGTGGTTCCCAGCAGGATTAAACACCAAAAATTTATATCCTTAACTTCACTATATAGACTTTTCCTCCAAAAAAAAGAAAATGTTGGCTTAGGCTTGTATGGTCTGCACCTGCTCAATGCACATACTACTGAATCCACCAGCTGCAAGTTGACTGTCATGGCTTAGTTCTTCTCTACATTCAACTGATATGAATCTTTATCTCCTTTGACATACAGTTACGACTCAACACAGACCAAGAGTGACACATTTCAAACAACCCCTTGGTCATCTGTTGACAGTTAACCACTAGTGTTACCTGGAAGAGCAATGAAAAATTGGCTGCTATCATGATTTCTGTGGGCTGGGCTGCAGGGTTAAGACACAGGTGATCTCCCTTTTGCTTTGCTGCTGAAAGCCCTGAACTTTGCTGAATCAAATATCTGCTACCTCACTGTCCCTGTCAATCTGAAGGAGGGAAGAGTCAAATGTTACACAGCTACACTTATTTTTTCCTTTTATGGACAGTAACTTAACGAGCATACGCATTTCTGACCGTGTAAGCAGTTTTGTTCAAAACACTTGCACTCACCTGAGGCTTTGGGTTGATATTTGACAGTAAACCTGTTGGGATGAAAAATGGATAGATCATTATAGGCTGACTGGCAGATGCATTCACTTGTCTTTCATTAGAGCTTCAGCACAGCCACCTGGGAGTACGCTGCCATGAGGCGGTGTACTTGGTCTGTAAAAATGTTTGGGTGGGTCATGTGGGTCAAGTGGCATCCACGGGAACGCCAGAACTCCAGGTCTCTCCACAGAACATTGTATTGCAATTTACCAATCACTTGAATTGTAAGTGGTTTTAATGTTGTGGCTAATCTGTGTTTAACATAACGCACAGCCAATATGGTTTCAATTGTTGACATGCGGTATTGATTATGATATTTTCTAATGTGTATGGAAATGAAAATTGCATAATGCTGCTAAATACACTTGTGGTCTTCAATATAAAACATTTGTTTCATTCAAAGTAAATTTAATAATACCATTATACAGACAATCCCCATAATTTTGTTCACTAAAATCATGACCTAAAATGTTTATATCTGTGCATATCTACTGCAACTTCAGAGTCACCAACAGTGTGGGAAACTCAACATGCACTGCTATATTGCGAGAGGTTTCTAACTAGAATTAGACCAATATATTGAATGACATCAGTTCTAACCTCCCCAAAGTTTGAGTCCTGGCCTCAAATATACTGTGCACACATGTTCATATAAGTTGTTATCCAAGTCTTCTCCCTACAGCTTTACAAATGATGATAGACAGAACATGCTTTGAAATTGTATCTGGACATTTCACAAGCTCAGAATACCATTAGCCCTTACCGTGACCACTGCTAAACTCCCTGGTGACATTATTGATCTGAAAACTGTGTAGGTCACTGAGTACAACTATTCGAATATATTTCTTTTAAACCAGTATATACCACTTACAGAAACATGACTCATATTTTGGATGAGGTGGCTTTTAACATCAACAACCAAAGTACATAATCTGATGGATAATGAGTGCACGTACTTCAGAAATCACTGATTTCGCTTATTTCATGCATTATTAGAATGCGTGTGAAACAGCTGTAAAAGCATGATTGTGACAGGTTCTCATATCAATATTCGCTTATTTCTTTGTCTTTCTTTGGGTGGAAGCTGAGCGCTGTCAATGGGCCTACATACAAGTACAAAATTACGGTACGACAAATGTTACCACAACATGGCAAAGACAGTGAGCACCCAGCCTGGCAGCTGTCGCCTCCTTGTGCAGCATTTATAAAGCGGTATTTTTGTAGCTCTCCAGGCCGAATCGTAGAGGGAGCTCTCTGCCATAATATATATCTGTGGCTATGATGCTCTAGGTGGGCTTAGAATAAGAGACAAGCGGGCGACCGGTGCAACAACAACTGCCAATTCCGACCAACGCGCGATCACAGGAAAGAAGAAGAATACAATAATCGACGATGGAAGATGGCTGATTTTGGGAGAACACAGATCGTGTATTTGGTTTCGGTGAATCAGTGGCTAACGTTACTGCTTTACTAGCAAGGTTTTTCGGTGAATGCTTCGTCATCATCTCTTCCTCTCTTCAGCGCTAGCCTGGATGTCAATATACAGTTTCTGCATTTGTAACATTACTTGACTCGCTGGAATGCTAACCGAACTGCCGTAAATTTCAATAATATGCGATGTGGTAGCTACCATTTACTTAGATACTACTTGATCTAGTTACTTATGGAGACTCCGTCGCTCCCGACCCTTAAAGACATAGTGAATGCGTTGGGTAGGGAAGGGCCTTAACTTTCAGCTAAACTAGCCAACTGCTGGCCAGCAGATTTTCATCGAATCTGCTATATTTTAGCGTTATGTAACCCGCTTAGACTCGGGAGTGACATCTGAGTAAACTGTGACTCGGTTACTTGTTTGAAATCCCACAGGAATGTTACACTGGGAGTATGAATGTTTGTGTTGCACTGGGCGTAGCGTTATATTAACGCAAACAAGCTAATGTTAGCAAGAACTTAAACCCGCCAGTTTCCATGTCGTCAAGGCTGTAAAGACGGGAAACAAAGAAGCGAGAAAATGGACGCCTTGGCCTAAACTCTCCAACCAAATCGTCGAGGTATTCGTAACTTATTCTCGATGATATTTTCACAAATACACGTTAAAAACAGCAGGTGGTGTGTACATTTATTAGAACTTCGCTTATTTAAACGTATTTTGACGGGTTTTTCAATAACGATAGAGGGAGACAAACACTCTCCGACGAGCTGCCCGGACCCAGAGCCCCATCGTGACACCTAGAGGCCGATTAAAGATCCTGCAAACTCCCCCCGATCAGAAAAGTAGTGATACTTTACCTCTTTTTATGTGTTTCTCTTCCAGTTTAACTCAGCCGAAAGCAGAGAGTCTGTACTTCTAAGTTTAACAGGCTGATGAGAACTGTAGGCTTCTTCGCAGTTTGTTTTAATCCCTCTCCCGCTTTAGCAGAGTAGCCTCTGCCACAAAATGGCAGTTGGGAGCTCAGTGCGCCTGTGCGGCCGCTGGGGGGTGGTGTCGAAGCTGCTGCAGACACCCTGATTGGCCAGGAGGGGCGCCCCGTTGGAATACGTTGAAGCCCATTTATTACAATGTTGGGAACAGGGTGGCTTTCATGACCCTCGGAGACGTGAGCTTTACCTTCAAAGAATAACCCCGTGTTGTCCAAGTCCATATAGAGAATAAGCACAACAAGCACAACTTGGCAAGGAATTTTGTGTTCACTTAAAACATTCACTTTAAATGCTGTGCATCTGTTAAATGCCATTGCCTGGTAATTATGGTTTGTTGTTAATAATTTGATTTCCTGTATAGCAAAGTCACATGAATCAGTCACAGAGTACATGTGTTCATACTGAGTGCAGTAAATGAGCAGGAATAAATCAAGTCCACATAAATCTTTGTTGACAATGCTTTAATTTGCTTTGAATGTTCAATCATTTATGTCCATCAGTTTTTGATCCCTCAAAGACCCCTCCCTTATGATCCTCCTGGTCTGAACATGTATGCTAAAAGGTATTAAATGCTTTCAATATGGCATCCAAACTTTAATAAATGTACTGAATGCAGCATACACTATGTCCTGTGAAAAATGGTACTATACATTGATGTTCTGAAGTGCCCACTTTGGGCAGCCAAAGTTACTAAAGGTCTGTTTACATGAAGTGACACTCATGAAGTGAATGTCAACAAAAAAAAAATGCCACTACCCGTTATGAAACTGTCAGCCCAATAAATCAAACATGTTTGATAAGGACAATGTGCTGCTGCAGCTACTGCTTGTGTCCTCTGTGGTAGTGTACTCACCACTGTAAATTCTGCAAGTTGAGAGAATAGCAGGACAGGTTTTAGTCAGAATATTTGTGTGTTATTTGTATTTGTTTGAGCAGCCCCCAAAATAATCAGCAAACACAAAGGCACATGAGGCAATCTTTAAACACATTTTCAATCGTTTATATATCAGAATGCCTGGAAATATATTTTAGAAAAGAAAGAAAAAAAACACTTTGTTTCCAATGATGCGCCATTTATGAAGATTGTGGAAAAAAAAATATACTATATATATATATATATATATATATATATATATATATATATATATATATATTGCACTGCAGTGGTTTTCCACTGCTTCACACTCTATTTATTCTTAATTAAAGCGTCATCCATTTATCATTGCATCGCTCTTACTATCAAACCTTGAGGCACTTAAACACATATGCCTTACGGATACAGAGGTATAGCTGCAAATTGCGGTCCTATTGATACTAATAGTGGTAAATGCATTGAATACAGTGGTAGCCATCATATATACAAACAGTGAGTCCCAGTATGTGACATCAGTCCTTTATTCCAGTGGCACTACAGCCTATTGCTTCTAATATGCTGTATTTAAGAACTAAATACCACATTGAATGCAGTATACAACTAGCTGGTTAGCTAGTTGTCTGACTACCCTCATCTCAACACAACAGTACATTAGTGATCCATTATTTTCTCCAATATGCATCCGAGATCCATAGAAGAACATTATGTCTATGTGGGAAAAAAAATCAGGTCTGAGATGAACACCTGAATACTAAATCTATGATTAAGTTCATAGAAATAAAAAGTCTGAATTCTTTAATCTCAAATATCTGCCCAAATTCTGATAATTTTTTATTTTAATTTTAACATAAACATCATAATTCAGACTTTCCTTCCTCATAACTATTATATATTTATATACCACAGCCCTAATCCTGTTTTTAGATGGTTATATCCTTAAAAGCACAGCTACAATGTACTACTGATTTATTTTGCATAACAGATGTGTTATTAAGAACATCAGAGTCTAAGGGAATTAAACAGGGATGGCACGTTGTAAATTATGGAGCATTACCTCCTGACTGAAAATTTAATCTCATGATGGATCACCAGGAAAAGTTAGCTAATCACCTTAATTGTCACAGTTGATCCTGAGGGGGACATGGATGTCTGAACAAAATTTCATGGATTCATTTGTTACTTTCAGTCAAGACCAGAGATGGACTGACTGACCACCACTTCGATCACTAGAGCCCCATGGGAAGCATGGCTGCTAATTACAAATAATTTCCAGTTAGTACCAATTTCTCTGTCAACATTTATACATTGTGTTACATTGTAGTATTTGTATATTCTATGAGTTTAGTACACGTCAATATACTACTGACATAGAAATATTGTAGCCAACCATCATCAAGCTGAAGTGACTATCCTGTAACAGTGCTCAGGAATCTAAAATACCACACCATGATTTGGAATGGGATGATAATTGCATTCACCGAAGAAAAAAAATAAAACAGAGACATTAACTCTTAGCTGTGCTCAGTATTTCATAATTTCGTGATCAGTATCCATATAATTATGTAAGAATATCTCAAAATAATGATAACTGTTTCCTAGTTATAAGGGTAAAAATTTAATTACAAGGACTTCTTTCATAATTACAGCTCTTGTAATTATGAATTCATTAGTCACAATGATAGCATCTCATACATGATTCAATATTGAGTCATCAATATAAAATGCATATCTTGTTACAGTATTATGAGGTCAATAATAACAAAATGAGGTCTTCACTGTTTTTCTTTGGTGAATGTAATATGTTCGCTCTGGAAATTGGTCAGCAGCATTGTCAAAACTCAAAGGATTTCTTTCCAGCAAATTACATAAACATGTAAAGACATTTTAAAAATATAACAAGTGTTGAGGATGCCAATTTTTTCACAGGAGATATAAAGGTGATTCTTAATCATTCTAAAAGCAAGAAATCTTTTAGGTTTGAGGTTACAAGTGAACTGATCCCAGACCCAGATGGACCAATCTCTCTCTACTCTGTAATCTCAGTCCCCCACAGCCTGTCTGTGACAGTACTGCAAATATTCAGTGACTCCAACAGAATGCCAGCCATTTACAGCACGTATGTCAGTGGCACAGTTAAGTGGTGTCATTCACTGAATCAAATTAATTGGTTGAATGACTGAAAATAAACTGTTAAAACAATAAAAATGCATCTCATAAAGTATACATTTACAAATTAAGAATCTAAAATAAAAACAATTTACACTCTCAGAATATTGAATTCCAGTGGCATATAGTTATGTTCTATGTATTTTTCATAAAGAATGAATTGTGTCATAATTGTTGAAAAGTAATGGCACTGAATTGCTTAAACTGTTCTCTGTGCAGAGGAAAATATTCTCCATCATTTCTATGCTTTATATAGAACCACAGTGTGATTGTGATTGTGTGATGTTTTTTTCACTGTAACCTGCTGCCAACAAATAGGCAACATTGAACATAAAGGCATATGGGAAAGGGAATGAAAGCTTTCGTTTTCATCTTTTAAAGTGGAGGACATTTCACAGCTAATAAGCCAGTATGAGTAGTGGTACAGATTTTGGATGGAAACCAAATGTTTTTTTGTTGTTGTATTTTTCGGTCATCAGTGTGAGTCGACCAGTTGAAACATGGTGCTGCAGCTGTTTGAGCTGCTGAATCTACAGTGTCCTTCCTTCATCAGCTACAATGTGTCACCCCGGGCAACACAAGGCAGTACAATACAATAACAAAGCCCTAAGACCTGTATACAGGACACTCATCAGCCTCTCAATCGTGATTTTGATGCTCTCTGTGTTGAAACATGCATGATGTTCCTCTCAGCAGGAACACATATGGGATTGCTCTCAAAGATAAAGGTCTTCAAGAAGTATTCCACATTAGTTCAGCATGTTTTACATGTTGTGGTCTCTGCTGTGCTACCACCTGAAGCATAATATGACTTGTGAATGAATTTTAGCATGAAACAAAGACTTAAATAACCCATCTCTCAAGACTTCAGTGTGCATCTGAACCCCCTTTGCATTGGAAATTTCAAAGGTCGTCAGTTTGACACACACTTTTCTGTCAAGCTCTCCTTTGTCTTTCTTCTACTGACTTCTGTCACTTTTTGTACTAAAAAACAACTGCAACACCTTGAATGTCTTTGAGGAGAAAGTGTCGTAAAGTGTGTAATGTCATGCCTGTTTTGGGGAGAGATCAGGGATGCAGACAGGAGGCGGCTGTGTCTGCATGCGTTCTACTAGCAATTCGAAGCAAACAGCAATAATCACACCTTTAGCTGTAGACAGAGGGCACACTGTACAAACTACATGTGCTGTAGTTTCTCTACAGTTTGATGGCAGTCATGTATCTCCAACAAAGGAACAATGATTATAGCAGCCAACTGTAGTAATAAGTCAAATAAGACCATTTTGACAAGTCCAAACCTACCATTTAACCCCAAACCTCAGAAAACGGTCACTAATGATTTCATCATTTCAATTATCAGATGGTAGTCCCCGCAGCGATAAAGAACATTCCAAACAATAAGCCCAGTAAGTTTGAGAGCAAACAAATATTTTCCTTTTAAATAAGATAATAGGTAGAGTTTTTATGCCATGTTTAAGTGCGCCGTGACTTCCTCTACAGATTCAGCTCACTCTGAAGTGCACTGCTCACTGGCAGGAGGACTTAAGTCTGGTCTTTTGTTTCTTATGCTATTTAACTTTTTTCAAAGACTAGTAATTACATATCATGGTTTGCAAGTACTCACAACAGTGAGACCATCAATTGAAGGATTTTGCATGGGAACTGCTTTATTTTTTTGGTCTCGATCTTGATCTGGTTTCATTTAGACTAAGCTTTGAATCAATCTCAGAACCACTCAGACCTTAAAGTCTTCACTGGTCATGACTACAGCCCTGGTGCAAGTACCACAGGCATGTAACCATAGTCATCTAGCAAAAGTAGGCCAGCGGCTATAGTAAAGGCAGAGCTGGGTGATACCTTGTAAGAACCATCATTGATAAATGGTAAATTAACTGTAATTCAAATAGTTAGTAGACATTAAAACACATAATCGAAAGCTTTATAAATGAAGACCTTGTCTTGTTGTAAATAATGTGTAATGATGATGTTCAGAATACTATTAATGGTGTTAATGTTAATAGTGACTGAAAAATGGTAAGTTTACCAACAAACATTTTTTGGCTGATAGTTATAAAGTTACAGCTGATGTGTATAAACCTTTACAAGCCCTTTATATTTCTACTAAATAGTTTAAAATGCATTTCAGTTTCATTATTCCATTTTCAACAATTAAATAACGATTAACTAAAGTTCAATTAACTATAAATTAAACATTTAGTAACGATGGTCATTATAAAGTGTAACGTAATTGGAAAAGTCATTTACTGTCATACTGTTGATTTTTTTCAGGAATGTCACATGACAGTGAGCTGTCTGTATAGAGCTGGACGGTACAACACGCATTTGGGCTCCAAAATGGACACAGCAATATCATTAGGAAAAGTTTTATATAACGGTAGGGATAGTATGTTGCTGTAACTATATGTGTGTACTATGTTACCAGTCTGAACACTGATTCAGAGTCAGAAACATCATTCTGCAGATTTTTGTGCATTTAGTTGGCTATGACATGGAATCAATAAAGTGAATTTGAATAGATTTTTAGACTTTTGCTAATCAGCTTACTCACACTGGACAGGACTGACATGGCAAAGAGTCATTAGCTGTATGTGACACAGGCAACGCCGACTTGTTCTTCCAGGTCCTTGTAACTCCTCTGCATCCTCTTCCCTCAGTGTCCATTTCATCCTTCTGCTTCTCCCTCTACCCATCATTAGTTAAAGCTTGCTCACATTATAGATTCATTCCAGCTTCTTAACAGTCCAACTGGTTTTCTCAGAGTAGTTAGCACAGGTTTATAAACAGGTTGTGTTTGTAGCTTAATAACTTAAAATATTTGCCCAGTATTAAGTAGAATTGCTGTCCTAGATGTGAGTATCATGGCAACTTGTCTGACAGTGTATATACTGCTTATCATAGAATCTATATCATGTTTACCTGCATACATGGTGAGCATGCACAACCTTGATATTGGGTTGCTAATTTTCTGCTGTTGTTCCCACCCAATGTGTGTGTGTTGGGGGGGGGGGGGTCTGTAGTGTTAGAAAGCTGTGCTGGCCATGCTTCCTGGTGCAAAGAGTCTTGGTATGCTGTCCTGAGACGTCTCCACGTGTCTGTGGGCCATCTTCCCCTCCTCGCCTGCCCCACACAATTAATGGAAGAAAAACACAAAGATGGAGAAAATTAATGAAAGCATTAACATTTAACATTAACATTTGTGTTTTACAAAGAGGCAGAAAATAAGAAGATGCTTATTTCTGCCTTAGTCATTGTCTTACGCCATGAATGAATGGAATAAAAAAAATAACATTCAAGGATGAAAAATACAGAAAAGTAACAGTTTGAGAAAATATACAGTATAGAGTGCATTATGTGTGGTGACATTGATACATATCCAGGCAATTCTAATATACCCACTACTTCACTTTGGCTACAAAGCAAAAAGCATAAGCATAGACCCCATCTGCACAAGCTCGAGCCCGTGTCTGGGGTGCAAATAACACCTTTTCCAATCAATTTGGGATCTCAAGGCTTCTGAAGATTTGATTTGACAAGCTGTGTGGAGCCATTTATTTTTTTTCTGTGATAAAATAAGTCCCCAGGTCCAGTACTTCAGTTGCTTAGGGGATGCTGTTTTTCTGTGAATCTCTAGAAATGTTTTGTTGACTACAAAAACTTTCATCTCTTTATATCCATGCAGTCAGTTAATCACAACTACCTCTATCTATGTTATCTGCTTCCTATAGCCACAGTTTACCCAGGAAACTGTCAAATTGCTGTCATTCTCACTAATATGATGGGGGTCATTACCTAGCACTAGCAGTGCCTGTTTGGCAGCATCGCGGACTTCCTCCTTGTCTGTCCGACAAAGATACACTAACTGGTCAATACTTTCTTTAGCCTGGAATGACAACAGATAGAACAGTGGTCAGGACATCCTGCATTACACACACTTTTTTATCTTTCAATTTACCCAAATCAATGTTGCACATATTATGCGGACAGTATTCTGTCAGGGTAGAGCAACATTAAATAAGAGCACAAACTCTGAACATAATTGTACCTTGAGACAAGCTAAGGCCTTGCATCCACAGACTCTGGTGTCCACATTTTCATCTTCCAGCAGCTCCAAACAGCTCACCAAAGCCTAAGCAGGAGAACATTCACAGTGTTTAATGTCATTCAAATCACTTTTCCCCTTGAAGATGCTGCAGGCTCCCCTGCAGAACCCAGTCTTTATAAAGCAAAAAGACATGGTGTTCCTGTCTAATGGTCAGTGAATTTAATCTGTATTATAATTATTGATACTCAGTTAAGTAAATGTAATGAAATAAAAAACAAGTATTTCTTTCTTAATCTCCCCTCAATCAAAGAAATATTCCCTCCCCATCACGTCATGAGTGAAATACTAAAAGCCAGACAAGAAAAACAAAATAAGAAACTTCAAATCAGTTACAAGTTGCAAGTCATCAAAACAGTGACTTTTAAAAGGTTAAAAGTCAGCCAATCTTTCCTCACAGGAAAATATTCAAATATCATCATCTTGCTGGGAGATTTGTCATTGGGGAAAACAAAAGTCATTCAACTGCCATAAAAATGTGAAGAATTATATAAAATGGAATTTAAATATTAAACTTCATAACTGGAGAGACAATTTAGGAATAAAAACCAGTTGTGGGTGTTCAAAAGATACTGTGCGCACATACAGTGTCCTCTCACCTGCTCTCTCTGTCTGGGCTGGGCCGCCAGGCTTCTCAGTACTGAGCTGGCAGAGGCTGACACTTTGCCTCGTGGGTCTTTCAGTAATTTGACCACAGTGTGAAGCCCTTCTCTCCTCAGGCTGCACTCTACAGGACGCCGCAGAGCATGGACAATCACATCCTGGTCACATGATGCCAGGCTCTGCACCAACCACACTGTTGGAGGCATGTTATCACTGATTATTGCCAGAGGGCTTTCTGCATTCATTTAGCTGTGTGTGTGCGTGTGTGTGTGTGTGTGTGTGTGTGTGTGTGTGTGTGTGTGTGTGTGTGTGTGTGTGTGTGTGTGTGCGTGTGTGTGTGTGTGTGTTTGATACCTTCTTCTGCCAGCTCAGTGACATGAGTCTCCATGTCACTGATACCACTGGCCTCCAAGTAAGTCCACAACTGGAAGATAGTCACTGTCAGTCTGTCTCTGTTACTGCCTCGTCGTGGTAACCTCTGATCCAGAATTCGCTCAGCCAGACACAAGAACACTGGACAAACATGAATACAGATGTTAACATGACACTCACAATAAACATGGACTGTACATACACAGATGTTGTTGTACCTGTGTCAGCCATTTGGATGACCCTCTCAGGCAGTATGCTGGAGTAGACTGTCGACAGCGTCACAAGAAGGTCGTCAGCATGGACACTGTATACACTGCCCTGCCCCACACACTGTTGCCATAGCGACACAGCACCCAGGCACAGGCCCAGCTGTGGTATCACTGTGATGGAGGTATAACAGGTCAGAGTAACAAGAGAGGAAGGGAAGAAAGACTTATTCTCCATTCCTTTATATCGTGGTGATGAAGTTTAAGTATTTTTTTAGGCTTGAGCATGGAGAAGATAATCTAAACGCAAAGATCAATTTGAGTGCAGAAAAAGCTAGTTTAGTCAGCTTTTGCTCAATCTTGGCTTGGTGGAAGTTTGTTTGCTCTGTACTTTTGTGCCTTCTGACTGCGGTTCTGGACCATACAGCCTACATTCAGCAGTGATAAACAAGGTTGAAACTATGACTGAAAATAACCCTAATCAAATTAATGATGAAACTGTATTTGATCTCTAGGTGGGTCACATGTACATAGATTCAAAGGAAAGCAACATGCCCTGTGTATTATACTGTAGGTAGTTTTCATTTGTGTAGTTCACTGAACAAGAGCAACATTCATGTGCTTCTGGAGAACTGTCATTGAGCTTACCTTCAGCAGGCTGTCTCGGTCGTCTTGGGTTCTCCTTGGTGATGCGTCGGATGAGCTCGAGGACTCGAGCTTCTCTCAGCAGTCTGTCCATGGCGTACATCTCTCCACAGCGCAGGGGACCAAACGTACCCAGACGCTGCAGACATAAAGCCATATATCACTTCACACAAAACAGGTGCGTTCCTATAGAGCCATCTTCAGAGGTACAGCTTTGACACAAAAGTACTTTTTACTTTGGCTTTACACAGATTTAGTTTAACAGGTATAACCAGATTTACAAATGACATAACTGCTATAGCTGCCTCTGCAAACACTATGACTAACAACTACACCTGCTAATAGCACCATTCAAAGACTTTATCACATCGATTTATGATTTGTGCAGGTTAAAAACAGATAGTGAGGAAGAAAATATACATTTGGATTGACGTCTTCCACCTTCAGACCTATCTCCTTGCTGTTCCACATTTGTGCAACACCAACTGGTTAATCAAAGGACATCTAGAACCAATTTGATCACTATGTTAAATGTGATCAAACTGATGTGATTAGCTGTGATGAGCTGATTCCACTCTCTAAAGCTTCAATCATAATCATAATCATTTAAAAACATTCAAACTTTCTTTTGAATAACTACAAGTGACCATTATAAGTAAAAATGAAAATTCAGCCATCCTCTCTTCCTCCCTCCTCCTTCTGTGCTGATGAAAATAAGGTGAAGTCTTGTAGTCCACAAAACATTTCTGAAGCTTCACAGTCAAACAGAGTTGCAGCATTCTGCCAAACAATTGAAGTAGCTCGAGACTTGATTTAAAATGGAAAAAACAACAGGGAAAAATACAGCTTGTAACAAACTTTAACTATTGCTTTAAGAAAAGCTTCAGACTTTTCATTTCTGGGTGAACTGTTCCTTTAAAGGGATGTTCCGGTGTAAGATTAATCCATGGTCTAACACACTGTGACACTGAGTAAGACCCGTCCCCTTAAGAGATCAAGTTTTCCGACCGTTGGATTTGACACATATGATGGACACATATGAACTTATATGACTGCATTTCCACGGAATAACAATGATACAATTTCATCCTTGAGCTGCAGAACTCTACTGCCCTCGGTAATCGATTCGCAGGTCTTCCCCACAACGACCAAGTTGCTGCAGGAGGATGGTGAGCTGTGTTCTCTTTTCAGTAGAAATCTAGCAAAGCTAGCAGTTGTTTGATGCCTCCAACTATGTGCTGGGACCCTATTTGTACTGTTGCTGAAGTTTGGTGCTGTTCTGAGCATTATTTGTGGCTATGAGAGGCTTTTTGATGGCAGTTTCTTGCTGGAGTCATAGACTGCAGTGTATTGTTATCATGTCATTCTTTTCTGAGGTTGCTAAAACTACATAAGCTAGTGGTCGGAAAGCTTGATCTCTCGGTGGTGGGGGTGGGGGGGGGGGGGGGTGGGGGGGGGGGGGTGGGGGGGTGGGGGGGGTTGGTGTCATAGTGTGTTAGACCAAACTTACACTGGAAAATCCCTTTAACAACGACTCCATTCTGTTGAAATCTGTAGATGAAAATAACATGACTTTGGTCCAATATCCGCTGTGGTTCAGGGGTAGGTTCAGAAGGTCGTTGGTTCAATTCTCCTGGTGTGCATGTCAAGATACAGAACCTCAAATGGCTTCTGATG
Source organism: Acanthopagrus latus (assembly GCF_904848185.1). Taxonomy (NCBI): domain Eukaryota; kingdom Metazoa; phylum Chordata; class Actinopteri; order Spariformes; family Sparidae; genus Acanthopagrus; species Acanthopagrus latus. The sequence goes on along the minus strand of NC_051046.1, from coordinate 30,630,468 downwards.
TGCTTGTCGGCACCTTGCATGGTATTAGTGTATGAATGTATGTATGAATTACTGTAAATGTTAACTGTTGCAAGTCTCCTACCAATAGCTGTGTGCTGCAGTTCTTTAAGTGGACCACCAGGGTGCAGTCTAGAGTGGTGCAGCCTGTGGTGAGGGGGGAGGTGGTGGAGGAGGGGCTGTCCCAGCCTCTGTCCTGCAGAGACCTACACACATACACACACAGGAGGAGTTTACAGTGACATCCATAGAGTGATGGGAGGCTTACACTAACACTGTCAGGGGTCAGCTAGACAACTTCAACTCTCAAACAGAAAGCAGAAGTTAGTATTACTCTCAACATCTACTCAGGACTCTTCTTGTTAAAGGGACAGGTTGTGACACTTCCAGCACCACAAGCGAAGTCTAATCTTGCTCCATTATACTAGAGAAAGGGCAGACATCTCTGCATTCACCATAACTCAGCATAACTCTCATCAACAATCTAGATAGATAAATAGCAGTACAGGAAACATATGTATTTTTTTACTTTAGGGTGAACTGTCCCTTCCAGCTCTCTTTTCAAGTATATTTTATGTGTGAATTGCTGTGCACCATTAATCACAATCCTAGTCCTACCATTAACCCATAATGTCTACAAAAATCTTATTAACTTATCATTAGCCATATTAGCAGCCTGTCTCTAAGGCTGGCATTATCTGTCTGGCAGTCTTTTGATCAGTCAGTCAGTCCATCACTTTGGTCTGGATTTAAATATTGTTGGATGTTTAGTCCATTAAATCGAGTTTGATGAATGAAAAACCCATCCAAAATTGGTCAAATAAAATGGCTTCATGGTGTCATGACTGCGCCACACTCAGAGGAACAGTCACTACTAGAGATGAAATGATAATCTAGATCATTAACCTTATTGAATAGATCAGGTATCTCCTTTGAATGTGTAATCCAAAAGCTTCACTGGGGTTATTATAACATTTTACTTAAACATCTCTCTAATAATAATAAATCCACTCAATATCTGCAAGAGCTTAAAAAGGCTGCTGGTGTATGACCGTCTCTAGTGACAGGTAACAGTGAAGTGTTGTTCCAGCCTCATGTCAGTACACATAATGATCCCAATCCTCTTCATACAGTGAGGCATAAAGAAACAAAGGGCACTGGGATCAGATTGATACTTGCTATCCACTAAAAAATAAGATCACATACACCTGCTGATTCTAGCTCTGATATGATACTATAAATAACAACAACAACAATAGAGATAAAATAATACCTTCTCTTAAAGTGATGTTTCAATGTATCAGAAGACTTGAAACAGAGCAGCAGACAGGCTGTCAGCTCCATGTGAAGCTGTTAAACTTCCTTCATATTTTAATGTTGCTGTGTTTTTCAGCCTGTCTTGCTGACATGCTCTCACAGATGCAAGTACCAGTTTAACCAACTGTGTCTGTGCTGCAGTGGTAAAACACAGCTCCACTAGATGGCCCTAGTGGATGGCAATAACAATGAGATTGTCCTGTGACAGGAGTTGATGTTACTGGATGTCTGCTTACTATGAACAAAAAGTTGTGTTGCAACAAAGTGGTTGTGATAACTCATGTATCTTAGGAATGAAGTGGAGAGCACAAAATGTGTTCTCCAGAGGATTTGGTTGTGTTCCAGTGTGTTCACTAACAATCCATTTGTCAGGACTGACCTTCCATTTCTGCTCCTCTTGTCGCCCTTCTCCTCCTCTTCCTCCTCCCAGTCAGATGTGTTGAGGAAATCAAAGCTGCCCAGAGCTGTTTCCACTGTGAGGCTGACCATGCTGGGTGAACGGCTGTGCTTGCCACCCTACAGACACGCACACACACGCACGCACAAATGCACACACATGCACACACACACAGATCAAAGTCAGACAATGGGCACAAAGTCTGGTATGTCAGACAGTATGTACACGCGACACATGCGTATATACTGTATGTATATACGCGTGTATTCCACACATGCTTAGCATGCTCACACTCACACAGTTACACAACAGGAAAACACACAGTCAGCATTAGACTACAGAAATCTGGTTCCACCTTGACATCAAACAACACATTCAGATAGCAGTGCACCCCTGTTGTGCATTGTCACTGACAACGTAGATAAATAAATATTTATGTGTAGATGTGTCAACCAGTGTGTATTTAAGATAGCACTCAAGTCTAACTGAAAAAAAAGAAGAAAAAAAAAAAAAGAAACGCCAGCTTGCAATAACAAAAGACCAACCAATATCTGCATGTTGTAGCAATATTGATACTAAATTCAATAACAATATTCTTTTACATAAACACATGTTTTGCTAAAGATCTCTTAAATTAGTTTTTTAAGGAACGGTGAGTAGCATTTTTTTCAGTGTTAAAATCAAGTGTGGTTTCCCTCTGTTGGTGAAACACTGTTTCTGAAGAAAACAAACCCTTCTGTTGTTGTTTGCTTTAACTGACACCGATAGGTCTGAAAAATCCAAAACATACATCAGCAGTGTACCTGTATTTTCTTTTTTTACTTATCAAGTTACTTATTTGTGAAGTCATTTTGATGACCACTTTTACTTCTACTTAAACACTGACTTTTACTTGAGCACACTTTGTGGCTACTCTACCAACTGTCCCCATTTCTCACACACTCTATCCTCACCTTCAGTGTGACCTGCAGCAGCTTCAGCTCTTGTTCCAGTAGTTGTAACTCAGGGAACTGTCCTCTGTAATCATCCAGAGAAGAAACTACAGCTCCCAAGGCATCTTCCAGCCAACTGTCCACCACAGCATCATCCTCTCTGGACAGACAATCTGCTCCTGGACCTGACAAGTCCTCCTCCACTGACACACGGCAGGCTACATACATCACATCCCCACCCTCGGTGAGTGTGTTGAGTGTGTGCAGGTGTAATGGAGAGTTAGGGTCCACTCCTTCAGCCCTGTGAGAGGTGGATGTGAGAACAGGGCTCGATGTATTTTGTTTCTTCCCATTTTGATGTTGATCAGTGACTTTGTCAGCTTCTTCTACATCAGCAAGCCTCCTTGATGACAGGTCAGTGTCTGTGACGGCAAAGCTGGGCGGCTCAGGAGTTCTGCTCGGCATCTCCATTTCAATGTCATTGATGGAGAGCCCAGAGGCCAAAGACATCACCTCTCCTGATTCGCTGACTGACCTGTCCGTCAACACAACGCCATCAGCACTGCTTTCACTAATGTGGCTCAAAGAGCGCAAGTAGCTACGTGAACTTTGGCTGTTGGTCACCACCCTGTCCACTTCTGAAGTCTGTTTCTCTGCATCCTCTTCTGCACTGTCAGATTTTGTCAACACAGTGACTGTCCCCTTCTCTTCTTCCCTGTAAATCAGTTTATGTCAGTTCATCTAACCTCTGATGGAGAACACAGTGTGACAACCATGTTAGACACATCTTTGTTTTTATGGGCAAATTATAGAAGAAATCAGTCAACAAACAAAAATGTTAGTGAGGTAAATGTAGAGAAAAATCCACCACATTAAACACTACCTGCCACTCTCCGCTTGGCGTTTGGATGTGTTGGGCACCTCTGTGACTTTGTGGGCAGAGTTTGGAGATGATGAGGAGGAGTCTCTGAGGCAAAATAAGATGTCTGGCTGTGGGGGGGAACTTCCTGTTACAGCTGGCTGGATCTCTGGTATCACCACCGCCTAGAGACAGAGATGGACATAGAAACAGTGAGTCACAGGGAGGGAGTAACCCAATAACTTTTGGGCTCATTTTAGATGAACACAACACTTCATTTTTCAGTCCACTGAATAAAATGTGTTTCCTTTCAACTGTTTCCTCTACCATCACTGTGATCATCTTTCAAACTGTTTGAGTTCATCTTTTGGTCCATGGCTATTTCTGATATCTGTTTAATACATTTGAGATCTATAAATCACAGGTGTGTAAGTTACCGATGAGATTCTCAAAACCTGCTCAAGTATGGGTTTTTATGCCCAGCATCATTAATGAATTAAACCTAAGCACTAGGGATAGAACAAGTATTGACCTGGCCAATTCTCAAGGTCAATATTGAGCATTTTCCGATCTGTATCTTTAACTGTAACTGTATCTGTGTTTTTGCGTGAAATTAGCAATAAAATGCAATACAGCTGCTCTGATGCAGCATCCTCCCTCTGTCTGTGGGCACCACTTCATGTCACTTCACTGAATAAACTCCACAAAGTGAAAGTCCATCATACATTTATATATATATATATACATATATACATTTATTAAGTCAGTACACCATAGTTCATATATTCCACGTCAATCCATATGTCTGTAACACTGGGATTGACTCACTTTATATACATTGTGTAGGTGCGGTGATGAATAATATAACCTTATGTTTGAGTGTCTGGGACCACCGGCCTTGTTCCTTTAGCCTCTAAACCAGACCAATTTTCATTCTTACTTTGGTTCTGCCAGGTGAATTGTGTTAACATTATTTTTTAATTGGCAAAAAGAAATACTTAGAAGTGAAGGCAGTACCTGTAAGCGGTACAGCAACCTAGAGGATAGGGAGGCAACTAATGAGTATTTTCTAGGTCAATTAATTTGTCAACTTTTTTGATTAATCAATTAGTGGTTTGGTCTATATAATATCAGAAAAATGTTTCCCAAAGGGGGCTGCACAGTGGCCCAGTGGCTAGCACTGTTTGTATGTTCTCCCTGTGCAAGCGTGGGTTTTCACCGGGTACTCCGGCTTCCTCCCACAGTCCAAAAACATACTGAGGTTAATTGATTATTCTAAATTGTCCGTAGGTGTGAATGAGAGTGTGCCTGGTTGTTCGTCTCTATGTGTAGCCCTGCAATAGACTGGCGGCCTGTCCAGGGTGTCCCCTGCCTTCGCCCTAAGTCAGCTGGGATAGGCTCCAGCCCCCCCCCCCGCGACCCTGCAGAGGATTAAGCGGCGTACATATAATGTGTACAGATGATGGATGGATGGATGGATGTTTCCCAAAGGCCAGCATGATGTACTCAGATGTCTTGTTTTGGCACAACTCAAAGATATTCAGTTTATTGTTAGACAAGAGGAAAGAAACCTGAAAATATTCACATTTAAAGAGCCACAACCAGCCATTATCTTCTTTAAATTTGACTCAAACTGATTCATTATTGCCACTCTACTAAAAAGTCACTTTATCTTCTGTATGCTAATTCAGCCTATATAGGAAAAAGACCAGACACAAGTTTAGGAGGGATATTTTTTTCCAAGTCTCCCTTCAAATGTGAATCTAACTTGCAAACAAACTCTTGACAAAGATAATAATACAATAATAAACAGTGAGTAGATAGGTAGAATCACTGTAATCAAAACAGCTCCAGACTGCACATCATGGACATATACAGTAAAGTCTGTTGTGTGTTACCGTATGATGTGTAGAGTTGCGTAGTCCTCCTGCAGACAGCTGAGGACTGGAGGAGTCATCAGAGGATTCGGATGAATTTGACCATGCTGTTCCATTTTCTAACTCCTCATGTCGGCGGAGCATGTTCTAAAAGAGAATGGCAATTTTAATAGCTGGACTGATGAAAAATTGGAATTGGATATGGAGACATACAAACAACTCGGCAGTTTAACGACATGTTCCTGAGCCCATGGAGCAATCTCCCTTACACAATCATGTGTTTGACAAAGTGTTGAAACTCGCCCTATCCTTACTTGCAATCAACTGAGCATTTCGAGGATGCTCCTCTCATACCCACTCATGATACTACCACCTGCCAAATGAACCAGTGAACCTGTTTACCTGTTGAATGTTCCAAACACAAGTTTTTTGAGCATTCAACATTTACTGTAAGACATTAAATATACTGGTTTTGTTCTGTTTTCTGACTGCTTGTTAAAAACGATTGGCAAATGATCAAATGAAATCACATTCTGTTTGCAGTTGGCATTACAGAATGTGTTCACATTCTGACTGTAGTTATCACAATAGAGTGAAATGTTTGAAGAGATCATTGTTGAGAGAGATGCACTACAATCAACTTGATCAACAACTGTGTATCGGTACTTATGGTCAGTGTCTTGGTCTGTAGCTCAAGTAAACCAAAATTGGTAACAAAACAAGACTGCAGAACGCTGTGAACTGCTACTGCGTCTGGTTGTTCCCAAGGAATTAGCTTCACCACAGAACTCCCCCTAAAGCCACCAATTCTGTTTGTCTACAAATTAAACAAACACGGTACAGTGTGTTATTTAGTGAGCTTCAATGAAGTTGTGATACTTTTTTCATTTTGGACAGAGCCAGGCTAAGTGTTTAGAGGTTTGGTGCAAAGCTAGGTTAACCAAATCATGACTCCAGCTCTGTCATAGTGACACATACTTCCAGATGAATTTTCAGTAAATTTGTCACAAACTAGTTGACACACAGCTGGCCCGCACATCATCAAGCACATTAGGACTCACTAACAGAAAATGGATGATTTTCACATGACTGTGTGGGAGAAATGGTTTAACCTGTCAGTAACTGTTTGCCATTTTTACAAATCCTGGAGTCTATTATAATAGAACTTATAATAAGTATATGTGTTTTCCTACCGGGCAGAAGCAGTTTGTGTTTCAACTCTGTCAGCCTTATCAACAAGGCCTGAACCCCCCCGACACTCCTCACACTCCACCTCTACCACTGACTCTACTGTCACACTGACAGCACCATAACTCTATGCATTATATTAACGCTTAGCTTGGACTACCTATTCATTTGCGCATTTTCATTTGCACATTATTTCTTGTAATTGTTCACTGCCAGCTGGTCTGCTCCTTTTACCCAAAAAACAGATTGTGTGTATATATTTATATTATATAGTTATATTTTCAACTTTTTAAAATAGTTTATATTGTTAATTTGTTATATTTTCACTTAATAGTCATTTGATGCATGCACCAACATCACCACAACAAATTCCTCGTATGTGTAAAATCGTACTTGGCAATAAAGCTTTTTCTGATTCTGATGGGAGACACTAGCTTGGTCTTGAGAAGCTGCAGCCTTTATTTACTTAAAACTGTGGTCTTCACTTTATAGCTAAGCCTCTGCTTAAATAAAAAATGCATGATCACTCACTCTTGCCCGACCACTCAAACCTTACAGCTGTTGGGTGATTCTACTGATTTGTTAACTGGCCAGCGTGGGCTGGAGTGGCTCAGCCAGGTGTGTTTGCCATACATGTCAGTATGCACTTTTGGTACCTCATTGATGTGAAATGTTACCATATTTTTTGTCAAAAGCAGGTCTCAGTGTCATCAAGCATCAATTTGTGAAGTTTATCCAAGTTCATCATGAGAAATTTACACCAGGAGTTGGCTGGCTCAAAGTACTGTCTGCATTCAGCTTGGAAAATCGAGATGCCCTTTCGACCAGTGGAGGGTGGAGATGAGTGCAGCAGATGACTAGGCCCAGTTCTTATATGGAAGCTGACAATTAATAACCTCAGCCGGAGAGCTCAAATCCTTGTATACATACCTTATGGCTCCATGAAGCCAATGTCCAAAGACTACTGCCTACTAAGACTACTGTTCTAGGGTTCTAATGTTCTACACCGTCATTACTGTCATTAGGTAGTACAGCATGGGGCTCTGTGTTCCTACATACTGGGGGTTTTACTCCATAAGGACTTACTGCAGTGGGCTGTCTTGTTGGTGAGCTGTCACTACATGAACAGCTCTGGCTAAGTGTGTCTCTGAAGATGTCCAGCAGTGGCCAGTGTTGCCGCCTGGTCAGACTCCGAGGCAGAGACTTCATGTCAGAGTGGCAGCAGGTGGAGCAAAAGGCAACAGAGCAGTAAGGGAGTGGGAGTTTTTGGATTAACGCACAAAATCCTGTACTGCTCTCTGCAATGTACAACAGCCTGCTGTAGAAATTTACTTGAAGAGGCCAAAATCACACTAAATACATTATCAGTGGATGTCCAAAAAGGTCTGGTCATCCCTCTCACTTTACATAAAATATATGTAAGAATGTAAATACCATGCTACCAAATACCATTATATACAACTACCTTTCTAAAAATATAGGGATTGTGAATCACAGAATATGAGCAAATTCAAGCACAATCTTCTGTATCACTCTTTCAGTAAGTATCAGTGAGTCATTACCTTGGAGAGAACAGAGAGACCAATAAAATTTGAAGAAACTTACGTAGAAGGCTTGTTCACGCAGAGACGGCGTGTCAGGTGGACTCTGGTTAAAGATGGTTGAGAATCTCTTACTGACAGTTGGAGCTTTGTTGACTGTGCTTGCTACTGACCCCTGGTCATCTTTGTCAAATGGACTGACAGAGGGAAAAAAAACAAAGGAGGAAATGGGAGACAGAGACAGTCATTTAATTTAATACTTAAGCAAGAATCTGTGAATGAATAACCCTTTACTGATTTAAGGTCCCATATTGTCGAAAAGTCAGACCTCCCTGTATTTTGATCATAAAACAGGTCAAGGTGCTATATAAATACCGTATCAAAATACTCAATCCACAGAGAAATTCACACAGTCAATATTCAGAAACTGTGTTTCAAACGAGCCGTCAGGACAGCAAGGTTGTGATGTCACAACTAGACAGTAACCATACTTATCACCCACAATTCAGAATCTATTCACAAATGTTCAAAACCAATTTTCAACTAAATGTCAATTAGTAGCTTTATGTTGACGGATGGAATAAGGTGGAACTAAACTTGCGAGGGGAGGGAGTTATGTTGAAGTTCATCTTCAAACAAGGCAGCGGTTGTCAGCATTTCTCTCTTTTATTAACTGGATAATTACCTTTTATTGTGGACATTAAGCAGGCCACATGTTTGTCAATACTCTTTACACTGTCACACAGAGAATAACGTTAACAGAGCGGAGCAGCAGTCAGCAGTAAGAAACAAGACCAGCTGACAACCGCTAACAAGCTAACAAACACACATCTCAGCATTCACACAACATGTTCAAGAAACTCTGTGGTGAAGAAAATAACTGTGCCCCTACTCAGCGTCTTGTACAGTGATGGACCCTCTGGGGCTAACAGTGCTAATAGTTAATTAATTCATGCTGGACACTTTTAAAAATGAACAGACTGCAGATCATTTTATCTTAATTTCTAGTTTTGTTTCACTCTGTATTGTGAGTGTGAGAAAAATTAGTGTTTTTGTACAATGAAGCATGTGAACCTTTTCTGGAAGACACCCAAAATAAAGGCATAAACGTGACAATGAGCATTATATGGGACATTTGACATGTAATACAGAGCACATAATGCCCAATATCATTAAAATCCACTCACAGCATGGTTGGCAAAACTTACTTCCAGGTGACTTCAAGGCTTAGCTTTATAGTCCCAAGGTCATTAATATCCACTGCAACTGTCCGGGGTAGTGCAGCAAACAGGTCCTTAGTCTCACAGGAAACACTTCCTACAACCACGTGATTGGCTAAGCTCTTTAGCTCTGTCACCTAGGAGACCACAGAAATATATTGATCACACAACCAAAAAATGCTGCCTTCAATTCCTGTCAATCATTCCAGTTGAGAGCTTAGTAACAACATTATCGTCCAACATGAAGTATGCATACGCTACTTCATTACCAGGAGTAATCTTCCAGTCCACATTGCTTTCCTTGACAGATCAGAATAAAAGTAAATACAGAGTCATTCATGCAAAAACATTCAGAGGAACTGACCTTGACAGAGAGGAACTCGCTGATGAGTGGCACAAACACCATGTCTTCACTGTCCCACAACTGTTTGGCATTGATCTCTATCCTGCCTCTGAGCTTCCACCGCTGCCGACCATACCTCATAAAAATCTGAACACACCCACACACGAAAGCATTAAGGACTGTTCAGAACATATCCTCTCAACCATCTGACTTAGTCATGCAGGTAGCAGATAGCAGCTCATCACACAAAAACACAACTATCAATAATCAAGGAGTCCATAAACAAAAATAAATTCAGGTAAAACTGGAAAATATCTAAACACAATTATATGAAATAGAGACATTTAGGTCAGTCACATCAGTAACCATATCAAAACATTCAAATCGCTTATATGAGTGAATAATAGTATAGTTGGAATATTCGTTCAGAATTGGTCATCAGTGTCCCCCAGAATTCCCTATTACTGAGCAAGAACTGGACAGAAATATGTACGACTCAGCCAAAAACAGTAAGTGGCCTTGACGGTAGCGCTGGAGGACTAACCTCATACTGGTCACCAGCACACAATCTAGCAAATCCAGCCAGACCTGAAAGACAAATAGAAACAGATGATTTATATCTTCAGGGGAGGTGGGAGAACATTACCTAGTAAGTGATTTTAATCTGTATGTGGGTAATAACTCACCCATAACTATAATGTCTAGCTGCAATTAGTGGGGTCTCTGCTATCTCAAAGATTTAAGTTTAAGTGTCATTTGTAAGAAGTGGTCAGACATCTAAGGTAGCTCCAAAACAATAGGGGGCAGTATAACCACTTACTTCTGCTCACTATGTTCTTTGCTTTAGCTGTCTTTAGCTATAGCAACCAGCTGCCATTAAGTAGCCCTTTTAGCCAACTGAAGTTTTCCTGAACCAAGATCTCAGATCACATGGGGAGACACCACAGCTCGTCAACCTCCCACTGAACACGGTTGGAAAGCAGACTGGGACACACAGACTCTGAAAGCAATCAAGGTCAAGTCGAAGACAGGGGACATGGTCCGGAGGTGATTTAGAGTGACTCTGACCAGGACTATGACTCCAGGGACGAGAAGACACGGCAGGCGGGGACAGGAGTTTGAATACTTTGAATTTCAATAAAGTGAACCTGTAGCGTGTTTTACGTTGGGTCAATGAGGCAGTAAGACTCGTCTCTGAGAGATTGTAAAAGAGTTAAATATTTTCTCACTTGAGAAATTTTGTGAGTTTATTTTGTTGACTTATTAGTCTTAGTAGTGAACTGACTGTGTTTTTCATCTCCCAGCTGAAACAGAATCAGACTATCACCTCTTGAGGTCCTCCGGTCTCCAAGTGGTGTTGGAGACCGGAGGACGGCTAGCTTGTTAGCATGCTAGCTTCAGTAGACGTCTCTGCAACACAGTACAAAGATGTCTTTGACATTATGTCAACACTGTTGCTTCTTCACTCTGTTGATAATGTTAAATTAATTTGCTTAATGTTTAAACTCAAATTCTGACCATATCTTACAAATTGATCTTTAAGTAAACTGAACAATAATAATGTGTTTATTATTACTGGAACTGCATGTCTTTGTCAATCTTACCAAAACTATCTGGCCAGGAACAGTAATCCTCTTGACACTTTCATGTGAGTCCAAATATGCTAGATGCCAAATGTAAAGATGACTGGATTAAGGGTATAGCAAGCATTCATTAAACTTTTTTAAACTTTTTTTTTTTTTTAAATATAAAAAAATATTTGAATTGTGTAAGCCTCCCAGTCACAATGGGTTGTGGACTGTGTTCCCTCACTAGTTGGTTGAGTATGCAATATTTTATGGTTCCATAGCTAAGAAAATAAATTAAAAAATTCAAGAGGAGAATGAAAAAGAGGACAGGAGAAAACGTTTACTAGCAGAAGGAGGAAAAGGGAAGGAAGACAGGGGAATTCACCATCTTTGTTCATTCTTACCTTTCATCTTAATGTGGAACTCTCCCAGCTGGTTCTCCAACTCACTCTCCAATACACACATGTTCTACAGAGAACAGTGATAGGTTTATTAATAAAGGACCTATCCCAAGAGCAGACGTTACAAAGTGCTCCTCAACACAGGACAACAGCTAAAAAAAATCAAAATGCATTAATGATATCAAGCTAAAGACATACAAAGAATAAGATTAAAGCCACTACAATTAAACAAAAGTAAGTCTAAACAAAGAGGTTTTGAGCTGCTCACATGGATCGCAATGAATTTACCAGTTTTCCTTATTCTGTCTTAATCCAGAAATCATTATATCCCACCACCCCTATGTCCTCTTCATCTCACCTCTGTGTACTCTTTGTATCCTTTATTGGCCTCTGCTAAACTCTCCCTGGCCTCCTTACTGCCTGGAGAGGCAGTGTAAGCCTTAACCATCTTGTTAGCTCCATCCCTGAGTCTCCTCTGCAGGCAGTAGGCTTCATACAGCTCCTCAATCTGGGAAAAGGGTGTAAAAAGAAGTTACACAGTGACATCTGATGTGTGTGAAGTGCACTATTAGACTGATTTCCGAGGATAATTTTGGTTTCTGCTTTGTAATTCTGTCTCCATTTCCCTTCTTTCCTACACTACATATTATCACTTCATAAAGTTGCTGTGGAGTTGTGTAATCCATCTCTTTATCTGCTGCTTAAGTAATTATTTTTATAAAACATCATAATAACAAGGCTGTGTGCAGCATTATCATGTACCATCACAAAGTGTGGCCAGTATCTACTTTTAGGATTAATAGCAGAGTAGTATGTCAAGTCAAATCCAACCTCATTACAACTGGCTGTTGTAATGGCCAAAATAGGGGGCAACCTACTGCTGGAGGAAGGGTTTGTGCAAACTCCTCATAGGAAGGCCTTGTCTCAGTGGGATTCAGACCGCAGACCTTCTTGCTGTGAGGTAACGGTTCTAACCACTGCCACAACATGTTGTCAAAGCACCAATTGTCATCTCTACAATATTGTTAGAATACAATATTGAAGTATTTAGTGAAACATATTGTGATATTTGATTTTGCCTTGCAGAACTAGTATTCAAAATCCCTACATACTGTATACTCCTTATCTGAATGACCTCACTCAACCCAGTGATCAGGTGGTGACGGTGCTAATGAGTCACTGCTGCAGCACTGGTGATAAGCTAAATGTGAAAGTAGCTTTATTGCCTTTTTCAGTCACAAGGGTTGAAATTATGTTTGAGTCCTTGGAGTCCTGCTACATCTGGACCTGTCTCTGTGGTCAGACGTAATATGGGCATCATAACACGTTCACACAACCAGTGTTGTCACAGTTATCTTGAAAGTAATCTGATTACTAAAGACTGTATTTCCAGCTGTGTTTGTGTCACTGCGTGGTGTTACACCTGAGTTGTCCTCATGCTGAAAACCTGACATGTCGCATATGTGACATCACTCCCCAAGACGCAATATATATTTTTACTAAGGAAAATAACAAAAATGATAGTAAGGTAAAGCGACTTGAATAAGTAACTTTAATTTGATCACTGGTTTTGAAATATTAACGCATTAGATTACTCATTACTGAAAAAAATTGTTATAAGATTAGAGTAACGCGTTACTAAGTAAGTAAGTTACTAAGTAACGGCACTGACATGGCATCAGAGGGATCAACGTTACTGCGAGTGCAGCATCATGAGACGAGGCTAACGGAGCTGACCCCGGACACGGACGCTTACCTGGATGGTTTTCAACTGCGGCAGGCAGACAGGATGGCAGAGAGCGGTAAGAGGAAAGGAAGAGGGCTGGCTGTGTTTGTTAATGACAGATAGTGTAACTCTGTTGCTGTTAAAGAGCAGGTCTGAGAGGTATGCCCTCTTCCTCATCTCCAGGGACTTCAGTGATGCCTCTCTGTCCTCCACCCTGCCCACATTCACTCACTGCATGTTTAGTATGCAGCTGTGTTTGTCTAAAATAGTTAAGTGTCATTTTGATTGAAAGTAAAGAGAGGTGTGTGCATAAACCTCTTGTCCAGTGTCTTTTTTATACATGAGTGCCACCCGCTTATTGCATTTCATGCAAGCGCAGAACATACACGCTACTGTAGAGCTGGCAGCACGTCACAGTGGTGTGTTCAGTGCAGCTTTTCTTCTGAACGGGTCAGACAAGGGGCAACAGAGTGGTCGGATAAAGGCAGCTGGCTGTTGGTTTGAGTCTGGGTGGTGTGTGGGGGCCTTAAAATAATCTCAGGGCAGAGACTCCAGACTGTGGGGGATCAGATGGGAGTGAACGACATGAACCTATTTTTCAGTAGGTTTGACCAGACAACCACCCCTCCCCTGGCCAAGTCATCTCTGCTGCCCCCCACCACCTCTTCCATCCCCCCTGTTTACTGCCCCATATAGACGGGGGTGGTGGTGGACAGTCACAATTAATGGTGGGGGGGGGGGGGGGCGGGGGGCGGACACGTGCTTGTCACCCTCACCCGCTACAAAGCCGCTAACATTAGTATAGTGGCGCTGAGCTAGCAGTACAGCGGCGCTGTGCCACCGTTCCATTGTCTGGGGAGAACCCTGACCTGGCATCGGAGTGGATGGCGCCACTGGATGAAGCACTGTGAGGATCATGTTCTTTGATTTCTCCAGTGCTTTTAACACCATACAGCCTGCACTCCTGGGGGACAAGCTGGAGCTTTCTTGGGTGAACCAACACCTCACATCCTGGATCCTGGACTACCTCACTAACCGGCCACAGTATGTGAGGACTCAGGACTACATGTCAGACACAATAATCTGCAGTACGGGAGCCCCACAGGGAACAGTCCTGGCCCCTTTCCTGTTCACCCTGTACACTGCAGACTTCTACCACCAATCCCTTCACTGCCATGTACAAAGGTTCGCTGACAACTGTGCTATCATCGGCCTCATCAGGGACGGGGACGACAGAGCCTACAGAGAACTTATTCAGGACTTTGTGGACTGGTGCCAGCGTAACCATCTCCAGCTGTATGCCGGGAAGACCAAAGAGCTGGTGGTGGATTTGCGAAGGCACAGACAACCCTGTATAAAGGTGAACATCCTGGGAACAGACATTGAGATGGTGACATCTTACAAGTACCTGGGAGGTCACCTGAACAATCAACTGGACTGGACTGATCACACTGCAGCGACATAAAAGAGAGGTAATAGCAGACTCCATCTGCTGAGGAAGTAGTAGTCTGCTGGAGCAGCAGCATCTTGGCAGCAGACAGGAGGAGACTTGATAAACTTATCAAGAGGGCCAGCTCCATCCTGGGATGCCCTCTTGACCCAGCGCAGGTGGTGGGAGGATGATGGACAAGCTGTCATCGCTGCTGGTGCAGGAGTCCCACCCCCTGCAGGACACTATCTCAGCACTGGGCAGCTCCTTCAGCAAAAGACTGATACACAAGTGTGTGAAGGAGAGGTATCGCAGGTCCTTCCTTCCTGCTGCTGTCAGACTATAGAACCAGCACTGCCCCATATAGACCTCACCCTGTACTCTGCACTGTGCAACAAGTCTGTACAAACCCATTTCAACACATATATGTATTATCTATATTTAAAATCTGTATATAAATATTTGCTGTTCATTCTTGCACTATATCATGTAAATATGTATATACCTCGATTCTATTTTCTTTCATTTTTATTTATATTGTATTTTTTATATTGTCTATTTTGCTATTGCTCTGTTCTTGTAACATTCTGATGCTGCTGCGACAAACAAATTTCTCCATCTGCGGGACATTAAAGGATTTCTGATTCTGATTCTGTTACTGGCATCACTGCACACAACGTATGTTAAGCCCTTATAATATACAAATGCAACAGGAGATTTGGTTTTGATCAAGTTGGGATTGCTGCTAAGAAGTATATAGTAACTAAGAAGTATATATTAACTGTGAATGATAGTATTCACTTATAGAAATGCATTATAGTGAAAAAACAAATGTCAACAAAAGTCACTGCTCAGACTGATGCCTTTTCTCAGGCTGACTGCTGCACCGTGCATTGATTGTGTATTGCCATAGCAACCTACAACATGAGGTATTGTTGTTTGCATGGTCATCATTCATTTTATGTACAGCTAACTCACACACCCAATACCACCCTGGTGTCTGAAACATAACTGCTAATTTTTCATTGTTATTCAATGTTTTCAATAATAGGACATCACATGTAGGCCTCCATACAGTACATAGATGTGTAAAATACAGCATGATTCTGACAGTCCCACAGAGTCAAACCCTGAACACATATCTGTCACATTTCCAAAATGTTTGGGGCAGGTATAATCTTCTAGAATAACAAAGGCATTATTTGACAAGGATGAACTGTGATGTTACCTTGCTGAGGTGAAACTCCAGCCGTCGTATGTACCTCTCAGTCACCTTCATTTGCTGTCATAGGAAGCACAGGAGCCACAATTATTCCTACTTGTCAACACAAAGTGAACTATTTTCAGATCAGGAAAGAAAGTGAGAGGAGGATCTCTTATGTAAATATGCCCCCAGATTTCTCTGCAGTTGAGATAACTATAATAATTTACAGCAGCTCACCTTATCCAGTTCATACAGGAAACCCTGTGAAGGTAGAAAACATCAGGTCATCAGTATCTACCACATTGTGTAGCAGCACAACTCTCCATGTTAAGTGCTATTTTACTTTGTCAGAACATATTTTCTTTTTGAATCAAAGATATTCACATGCTCAACACCACAAATAGAATACAGCTGGAGGTGCTGAGGGGTCAGTCTACATAATGACGTCAATGGTGCATGACCTTCATGTTTTTTGGATTTGTTTAAATGGCCAGGATAACTTATACCCAACAGATATTAACAACAATGTACACTATTTTGAAAACGTTTTGCACTACAGCAGAATTGAACACATGACAGAGGACATAGGACAAAGCAGCCACAGTGATTATAGTCAACAACAGCAAGGAGATGAAGAGGGAGAGAAATTCCCCCCCTTTATTTTTGGGGAAAATTTTACTGTCCCCATTCCACTTCCCGCTGGTAAGGCAGCAGGTCTATGATTTGTATCTGAGGTGTGATGTTGGACATTACTGACGTCACGTTTCATGTCACAAATGTTGTCCCCCCTCAAATTAGATGAGCGTGACAGTTAACTTTTTTCAACCAAGGGTTTATTTTTTATTATTCAACATGAGTCAGACCTTCATGTAAATGCATAATTACGACCCCACTGAAAATAAACTTGCCTAAAAACGAAACTACAGTAAATCTTAAAAGTGCCTCTTTCGTCGTAATTATGCTTTTATACAAAGGTCTGACTCATATTCAATTGCAAAAAAGGTTGAAAGGTTGGTTGATTTTTGGCGAGAGTTTCACTTTAAACCGAAGCCAGCTCGTTTGTTGATCTAGGTATTTTCATAGATGGGAAGACAAGCTTTTTAGGCTTCAAAACACCACTGAGCAGCTTTCATAGAAATGAACAGTGCTCTGCCTCTAACACTGTGTCCTGTAATGAAAAAACTTCCTTAATAGACCACATCCCAAATTCTATCCTTCTTTATGTGCCACCCCCAGATGCTGATAACACGCCATCACTTCACATGCCAGAATTAGGCGCTTCCATTTAGATCGAAGCCGTGCGAAGCAGCAGTGATAAAAAACTTGATAGAAAACTCCAACTGCAGAGTCACTTGACCCAGGTGTTGATGCCAAATAAAGGTGTAGTCTGTAACTATTTGTTTATTATATTTGCTAAAATTGTCATTATGCTCTGACAGAAGAATAAGATACAGGTCAGCAGTGTAAAAATCCGCTGTCTGTTGCTCCACCCAGTGGCTTTAATTTGATTTGCAAGAATCCAACATTCTGGAATCAACACAACCAATCGGAGCCAAGGGGAGTGTCTGAGAACTGTCCATCATGCATATGATGTTGCAGTTGACCTAGGTGGCATGTTGTAAAGTAAGTAAATCTAGCTTGTTAGCTTGTATGCCAACTCCAGTGTTTAGCTTTGTCTTTCTGGCTACTGATTAGCAAAATTGTCTTTCAAGTGACAGGGCACTTATAATGTTAGTTTGTGTTAAGTACACTCTGAAGTGGCTGAATTGGTTTTAAACAATTCTAAAAAAATTACGTTACTCATGCTTTAGAAAGGCAGCATGGCAAAAATGTTGCACCAAGTAATGATTACCTAGTAACTCTGTCTACTGCGATGTGAGGAATTTTGTGTGTTACTTGCAGTACTACACTTAAAAAAATCAACTAGGGCTTGTGTTTGATTAGCAAACTAATACTATGCTTACATTACATGAATAAATCATGATATGTCCATTAAATACTTCATTCTTGTTTGTTGTACATGACTCAAAGAAAGTTCTGATGGTTTAAATTCATTCATGGCAATCCAATGAGAATGAGGTCCATCAAACCAGTGACTCTGATACCTTCAGCTATTGCGCATGCTCCACAACACGCCCACTGGATGCGATAAAGTCCGTTGAGAGTTAAAGAGCACCGGCCGAGCAGAGTGAATCCTCTGGAAAGCTTGATAGTGAGGTAAGTAATTTAAATATCTCTTGATAAATTTATTTAGGTCAGGAGTGTGAGTGATAAATAGTAATTTGTGAGAAATATCTGAATCGAATTAGTTAATTTATTTTGTTGCTGTCGAATTTGAATGAGGTGTATTTCTTGGTTATCTGCATGGTTTGAAAAAATGATTTACCAGTGGAGTTTGCTGACTTTGAGGCGCGCGATGTAAGGGAAAACCATGTGTAGAGCCAGAATGTTTTCACATGTAATTGAATTGGTGAACTGAGTTTTTTTCCAACTTAACCAGAGTCGCTAATTGTTGGAACAGTGCAAAGACTAACATGGCGGTTTTGGTATGTTTCATTAGGTTTCTGTCGAGTTTGAATGAGATGTGTCTCATGATTATATGTGTGGTTAGAACTGTTTTTCCATGCAAGTTTGCTGACTTTGAAGAGCGCAATGTAAGCGAGAAAGCGTAGAGCTGTAATGTTTTCATATATAATTTCATGGTTTCTTACCAGTTAACCAGAGTTTGTGATTGTTGGAAAAGTGGAAAGACTAACTGAGACAGTTTTGGTGAGTTTGAAGTGTTTTAAGATGCTCTGCTTGGTGAAATTGCTGTTTTTGTCACTGGAGTTTGGTGTCTTTGAGGAGTTCAATATAGTGGGGAACAACAGCATGTTAAAACAGAATATTTTCACATTTGACTGAATGTGAAATAATATGAGGAAGCAAGATAAAATCTATCACAGTCATTGCATGCACATGTTCTTTTTCTGTAATATCCCCATTTCATTTTTGAATTAGTTGTTCAGGTCAACACAATAGCAGACCCCGTAAGGCTAAGGATCATACTCAGAGAATATGATGCCAGGAAACTAGTTTTGCGAGCCGGGATATCAGACTCCATTGAGTAATTGCACAAGGAAATAAAGACTAATTTTGGAGTGCAACAGGATTTTCGCCTTCAATATCAATATCCTGATTTTGGAAATGAGTTTGTAAACCTGACTGCGATCTCGCAAATAAATGATAAAGCAACTTTAATGGCTGTATACCTAAATACTTTACAGAATAAGCTTTACAGAAGATCAAGCAGTCCGAAGTCCAGCACATTCCTTTTCAAGCTGCTCAGCAGACATGGATAATACGCCATCTACAAGACTGTCAGTGTGGCCAAGTGTCTTCCCAGTCCCTCGTTTCAGCTATGAGGCTGAACTGCAACTTGAAAAGGCCAATGCTGATTTGTGCTGGTGGAACTCATTTGACGCACTCACCAAAACTGAACTCCCACCTTTCAGAAAGACTGGCTGAAGAAATAATCAAATTGAAAGTCTATCTAACTGACAATGACCTAAATGAAGTTGCAGAAGCCCTTGTGAAAAAGCATCCTCGTCTGAGGGAGCAGGGATCCTTCAATGGCTGTTATGGCTGGAAGATTAGCCTCAAGTATAAAATGGCCAATGTCCGGACAAAACTCAGAGGCCTGGGCTGTGCTGAGGTGATGGTAAATTCACTAAAGAACAAGGTCCAAGACAAAAGTCAGGCAGCGCTGAATGTGAAAAAGCCTAGAAGGGCAGAAGTCAATAACTGTCTGCAGCATCCAAAAGGAGAAACCACTGACTGTGTGAATGAATACATAGTGAGTTACATTCGCTAGATGTGACAAAGATGTGGACTTACAGCACATATTTCATACCTTTACTTACGTGATATGTAATTCACTGCATTTCTTTCAATTAATTTTACTTTTTACTATTTGTATTTACTTTATTTGAAATGTGCTATTTGTAAATGTACTATTCTGTATTATTCGCATACATGAACAATTGTACTCATTATATGTGCTTTTATTCATAAAATTGGAAATGTTTTCATAATGTTATGATCAGCAATTAGCATATTTACCCTTTTTTGCTTCCAGTCTCCCACCACCCATATCTAGACTCAAATATATTTATTGTCATATTTTATTCACAGAGCAACACTGGCCAACACTGAAGCCATGGAGCAAACTGTGACGGGAGTGTATGTCATAGAGCAGGAGGGTGCACAGCCTGGAGATAACCATGAGGACATTGGTGTCCTGATTGAAGGTGTGGAGGTTTTCACTTGTTTGGGAAGCATCGTGGTTGCTTGTTCTCAGTTATTCCGACTGATATACTGTTTGAACCTAAGCTACCCAACAGAGCTCAAATGCACTTTTCAATTCCTACAAAAGATTCTCATGAGCATGGATGGCAGAGGTTGTCATCCAAGGCACAGTTCCTCAAAAACAAGCTGAAAACAGACTCATGGAAGCCAGGTATTTTTCCATAGCAGCAATGCAGATTTCTTTGTGTTTGACTTTGAAAGTTCAAAGTTAGAATTTGTTCTGGACTATTTGGTTTGCTCAGTAGACTTGAAACTGAATTGTTGCCTCATAAGTTAAAGTCTCATACACTTACATTATACACACAGAATTTACCACATGGACAATTGTTACAAAGGCAGCTGTACACACTGGTTTTCAAAAAATGTGGAGCAGTCATACGCGAACATGAACACACATTGAATTATTTCTCCACATAAATAGAATAAAGTAAAAAATAATGGATATAGCCTACTTAATGGAGCACTTATTTACAAAGATTTGACATTTTCTCATGTTATCAAAAAGTGTGCTAGCAACATTACAGTAATGTTTAATTACTTTTGATTTATTTTTTGAAATGCACATGTCATTGCATTGAAGTGCAATGTTATAACAGTGTTTAAAATGGTGTTAAAATGCATAATGTTGGTTCCATGGCATATTTTATTGCAGTTTCACAAATATGTTTTTAAGTTGAATTGTTGGACGTAGAATTTTAGAACTTGTTATGCACAAATCTCAAAAGATTGCTTTAGGGCTATTATTTTTTGTTGGCAAAATAGTCTACATTTGTTCAATTTTAAACCTTATATGTCAGATGTGCCCACATTCTGAAGGACTGTTTGTGAATTGTTTTATTTCCAACACATTTCCACAATATGGCAGTGTTTACATGATGATGATAGTGTAGATTGTGTAGTTTGGTCCAGAGGAATTCAGCATGTCTTCATTGTTCTAGAAGTTCTGTAGGTCATGCATTGCTGTGAATGAAAAATTCTACATGTGCCTGTTATTTACTCTGCTCATATCAGCTCAGTTTGAAGGAATCAAGGAAGTTACTGAGCACAGTGGGTTGGTGCTAATAGGTTTAGCATGGGATGGTTAAAGGGGAAAAAGCTGGGCTGTTCAGGGATCTTGGCAATTGTTTTAAGAATGTTGGAACGAAATAAAAGAAAGATAAAATTATTTTTGCAAACTGTCCTTTATGTATGTTTTAGTAATTTAATATTTCATGCTTACATTAGCAATAAAAACACTTAAATGATAGTATTAAGTATTAAGTAGACAAAAGCTACATTAGTTCATTTACCAAGATTGACATTGGTATAACAGACAACATATAACAAGGCTGACTTTTGTTGTACGAAAATGTTTAATACATGTAAAATGAACTTAAATGAATTCAATTAGACTAACTTAGTCCAAACTTTTTAATTCCATAAAAGCCAAATTAATTGAATGGAAATGTTAACATTGTGTTACACTTACAAATACATACGTTGTTGAAATAACACATCAAGATAGATTGTTTTAACATGGTTTATTTAGATGTCTGAAAAGATAAACAAAACTAAACTCTCCAGCTGCAAGCTCGTTGTGGGGAAGCCCTGTGAGTCAATTACCGAGTGCAGTAGAGTTCAGCAGCTCAGTGAATATCATTACTGTGGGACTCTACTGCACTCGGTAATCGACAGGGCTTCCCCAAACAAGGAAGCTTCTCCTGTGGTGAGTTTTGTTCATCTTTTAGGACATATTGCTGAACTCCATCAAGGCAGCGTGTAACAGTTTGAGTTCGTGTTTGTTGGTTGAGGCAGTTTGTACCGCCACACTCGTACTGGGGTTTCCACAATGCTTGACGTTTATTACTAACATAAACATTAACTTACTATGCCCAGTTGTACGGCTACTATTTTATCATACATGAAAAAAAAAGTAAAAGTAGGCATCCGCCCACAACATGTGTGCTGTGTTGCTCTCTCATATGTAGGCAACACAGTGCACAGTCTTAAAGGTTCAGTTTCAACTTGCACATTTGTATGTCTAAAACTGTGGCTCTTGCACTTGCGTACGATCTAAAACGGTGGTTATGGAACTCGCGCATGCGTATGTCTAAAATTGCCGGGGCTCTCCAGTGCTGCAGTTGGATGATATTGTGAACAGCAGGCTCCTCTGTGCGAGGGGCTTTGAGGGCAGGGCTATAGTGCAGCAGAGAGGAAGAAGGAGGGACCTGGGAGCTGGTTCATTCAAACATTCTGGCTAAGTCCACTTCTTTCTCATAACACCAGACTGCAGATTTAAACCTCTGCTTGTTAGTAATTTTGATATTTTTCAACTGAACAAAGGGACCTTTTTCAAAACTGCCTGCATGTGCAACCAAGTGTAATAAAAAAAGATATCAACAATAATAGTCTGAGCATTATATTAGACATAAGAAGCTTGTAACAGGGTTTGAGTTAATGCTTAAAACTTTTATCAGGCAAAACAGTACAAAGTCGGAACATACCAGTCTGGAGTTCCTCTTTGATTCTTTCATCTGTCTGCTGAGGCTGTCCAAATCCATCTGATTAACCTGTAGGTAAGACCTGAGAAAACACACACACACACACACACGCACACGCACACGCACGCACACACACACACACGCACACACACACACACACACACACACACAAAATATACCCATGTATTAAAGCACACACATTTTTTTTGTTTTTATTTGCACAGGTTTTGAGAATATTAACCAGACTTCAATTGTCAGACCTCTGCACTACCACCTAAACATCTCTCACTGTCATCTGTTTCATTGTGCAGCACACCAAAAATCGGAACAGACTTGGTGGCATCGTCTTACTCATCATATTCTGTGTTAAGATTTATCTTAAAACTATAGTTCAAAACTTTAAAGTCCCCATTTGGTAATTTGCTTCACAGTCAGTAGTCCAACTGAAATGCATACAATACATTATCCACAGACACAACAGCATCCAACTCTCCTTCAATAGCCCCATTCACACTGCCTTTTGAATATAGGCATCCTGTGCCAATTCTTTGCATCCTGCTCAGTGTGAAAGTCTGTGAATGCAGCGAGGGGTGAAATTTCATTGTGGCACTGATGGAGGTAGCATCAGAGGCGCAGTATTGGCGAACAAACCTGTGTGAAAGGATAACCCTGTGGCGTAGAGCGGGGGTATCTCGATCTGATGGTGTTTACAGAATGATAACTAAACAGATCCTTCACTCATCACATGTTCTACACTTCAACCCACAACGGAACGATACAGGACCAAACAACTCACATGTAGTAACTGGTAGTGTCTTCTGTAATTTACGAGGAAAAAATACCACAGTTATACGTGAGAAGTGCATGTCATCCTGTCTGTTCTATCGACTCATTCCACTGTTGTGTTGTTATAGTAAAAATCATGGTGATGGTCAGCCCTCCCGGCCAAGACCTTCCCCCAGAAAACAGCCTCCATCCCCACGAGTGACAGAGTCAGACAGCGTCCAGTTTACTGATGGTGATTATGTAATTATGTAATTCAGAGCAAAAAACTTAACTTTGTCACTTTCCAGGATGCGTGGTGGGTGAGGATCTCAATCACAACACATTATAACAGCATCCATATAATTACAAACAGTCAGCAGGTGCATGCTTAGATTAACAGGAGGACACCTGTGGAAACACGTTGCAACAGACACACAGTTGTCATCATGACGTGTACCACTACACCCCTTTAGGAGCCGTAGCACCAAGACTAAATCTCCATCCTGATAGAACTGTCTGAATGTGAAGTGTAAAGGATTTTGAGGTTCCAAAGCATTATTCTGTACCATTATGACAACCCAGTGTTGTTCTTTGTTCATGTATAGCATTGTCCATATTGATAAAAGTGAAACTATTTATATCCTGCTTAAAGAGTGGCTGGTCACCTGGTGGGTCACATCAGGTACAAAAACAACTCATAAACACTTAATTTCAGGCAATGAAGTGTTACCAGACACAGTAACAAGTTTTACCACTGATCCTATTAGAAAAGCTGCTCAAATAATACATTATTCTAATGCATAACTTTTACGGTGCGACACCCCCAGCTAAATTGTGCAGCGTCAAACAACATGTCTCCCTCCAAATTAAGCTAACTGTTGCTATTTGTATGTGTGAGCGCCTGTGTGCACCGTGGTTGTACTCACTGAAGGCCTTTCTTTAGTGCTTCGTAGACCTGATCAAGCCTCTCCGGTTGAGGAACTTTAGGTGGTGGGTTGGACTTGGTGGACATGGTAAACATCCTGCTGGCTCTGCTGTGCTTCCTGCTGAGAGCTGGAGTGCTGAACACTGAAAGGTTCCTGCAACATCATAATCATCATCAGGACAACATCATAGATCAGAGATATCCAGAACATGATATTATCAGAAGACTTTAAACAGGGAATATGCTGGCTAGCTAGTGAGTTGTTGGGACCTCATCCACATATTGAAAACAGTAGAGAGGCCTGTAAGGAAAACCAGAAGCCTTGCTAACTTAAGAATAAAGGAACTGAGCTAACGCCCAACAGTCTGGTAAATTGCATTTCGGTACAAAATCCTTCCAAATTTCTAACCCCACCTACTTTTGGACAAAAGTTGCAGCACCCCATATGACCTCTGGCAAAATGACCATGATGTCACTCAGGGCTTATGGCTGCAGAGCCCCACTGCAAGTCACATTTCCAAGTTAATGCAATGCTGTTAAGTTTTGGTGAAATGTTTGAACTTACTTTGACCTTGGCTACAGTTCCTAATTCACCAGACGAGACAGAGACTGTTTTCCTTTTCCTTTTAGTTAGAATATACCTTATTACTGTTTTCAGATCTCTCTCTCTCTCTCTCTCTCTCTCTCTCTCTCTCTCTCTCTTCAGTTCTTTTTTTCAATTCAAAGGGGCTTTATTGGCATGAAAGTTTAAAAAAAAACAATATTGCCAAAGCATCTTGTCCAAACATTTGGATATTAACAATAACTTAACACAAACATTAACACAACATCAAGATTGATTTACATTAATTTACATTTATATTAATTATATATACAGTATATCGTGTGTGTGTGTGTGTGTGTGTGTGTGTGTGTGTGTGTGTGTGTGTGCGCGTGTGTGTGTGTGTGTGTGTGTGTGTGTGTGTGTGTGTGTGTGTGTCACTCACTGTCTCTCAGGTTGTGGCATGCTGAAATATATTGGGCAGCAAGATATGCCCCGTCTCCTTCTACCAGGAGTATTTTTAATGTTGATCTGAAGTGACTGGAATTATTGGTATTATTGGTCTTTGTACAGATTTTCAAAAAGTGCTCTCCAGATGTCACCATTTTGGATGAGTAATGTCTGTTGCTTTATGTTGAACTTGTTCCTTATATCCCAGAATTGATTCTGATTAATGGCATTCTCAACATCTTCAAGTTTCATGTGGGTATAATTTGTAATTGTACATTTATATTTTTTTAAAATGTCGTTGTATCTAATGCGTAAGGCTGAGTTGTTTGGTTGGCGATGTTTTTCATTTGTTATTTTTCTCAGGTCTTTTCTGATGGTCTTGCATCCTTGATCAAACCATTTCTCAGTGGTTTGCCCTTTAACAGACTTCTGTTTCTGTTTTATGAAGTCAGCTTTTAGAGCTACCTTATGAAATATCATATTGATATCATCACTGGCCTTGTTTACACCATCTCTGGTAGAGACATATTGGTTTTGGTCATATATTGATATGCCATTCATCAGATCAGGGCCATGATGAATCTGTCTGAACTGTCTGGGGCCCATCTGTAGGTAGGGTTTAATTAAAACAGCTTACTGGGTTCTCTTTTTTGTCACTCATTTGATCTGAAAGTTTAAAGAACATATTTATTTGGTTGTGGTCCAGAGCATGTGAGTGGAGTTGAGCGGCGAGAATTTCCACCACCCGCTTACATTAGTGTTCGCTCCATCGCTCTATCGCTTAAAGTTTTACCAGACAGCTACGCTCAAAGACCGCTCTCCGCTCACCTAAAATTTCATTCAGCTCCTGTGAAATCGCTCCACACTTCCTGAAAGTTTCCACCAAATTTGCCCGGGACACACTGCCCGATGTGGCCTAAACTGATGTGCAGCAGCTTTTTTGCTGGAGAGAGCCTGTCGATTGAAACCCTTTTCAGTTTGTAAAGACCAGTAGATTGTTTTGGGCTGTCACTTCGTCCTTTTTCTGTGTTCTGTCTGTTTGAGCCAGTGGATGGCCTTGTACTGCCAACGGTATCGGTATCTGGAGTGAAACGGAACCATCGCTCTGGCCTTTGGATTTTGGACTATATTTCGCACGCAGGGGGGGTTGCTGTCTAACAGTGAATGCACTGATAATGGAGGGGTCCATGTCAGTGATTGCAGAGCTGAGGAGTCAGTGAATCTCCCTAAAAAGTCCCCTCTGAACCTTCAATTAACTATGTACAGGCCTAAGGCCTGACAGAGATGCACTACCTCCCTGCCACTTTGAGTTATTTCAGAGTCAAGGTTGTTCCGATGGGTGATGGTTGGTGTGATAAACAGGGGGCCCTGACTAAAGACATGGTTGTTGCCCTGTGGGTCCATGACATCAAGTTCAATTCCTGTTCGTCCATTCAGATCTTCAGTTAGAAGCACGTTTCCCTGGGCCTGGAAGTCGGCAATTTCTGAATGGAGAGTGTCAAAAATGTCTTCATCAAAATAAGAAGAATCTACTGGGGGTATATAAATTGCACAGATCTATATATTGCTATCAGCTATGCCCAGGGTTTGATCAAATCTCAACCAAATGATGTGATTTACCCTGTTTTACTGGTGTGATCTGACGGCAGAGGGCTCCTTTATACCTCACCAAGACCCCCCCTCCCCTCCGATGTTCTGCCCTTGCATATGTTTTTTAATTTTACAGAGGGCACCATGACTTCATTATATCCTGGAGGACAGTGAGTGAGCAAATCATTTTGACACCACGTTTCTGTCAATACAATTATATCAACGTCTTTAATAGATTTCATGAATTCAGGGTTTCCGCTCTTCCATTCAAAGGTTGAGGAGTGGAGACCCTGAATACTCCAACAGCTTATATGAAATGAATGCATAAAAAAACAATCAAAATGAACCTGTATAGTGAGACAAATATTAAAACACCTACAACTATCTATACATTTATAATACTAAATAATGATTTCATAGATAGATAGATATACTTTATTGATCCCAAGCTAGGAAATTTCGATGTAGCACTAGCATTATACACAGAGACAATACCACACAATGAAATAAGAGGAACAACCTAAACATATTAAAGCTAGAGTCTATAATTTTGTTCAGAGACACATTTTGCTATACTGGGTGAAATGGTCCTGCTATCCTGAGAGTAGTCAATACATTATGTATTCAGAAAAAGGAACGAAAATAATCAGACCTCCGTGGCAGCTGCAGGACTGAGAAAAAGCTGACCAATCCATGCTTTTCAGCCCGAACTGCACGGATTGGTCAGATGCTCTGATTGGTCAGATGCCTTCATGTCTCGTTCTGCCTGCACCCCCCTCTGTCCATCCCTCCTCTGCGTGTGCACATGTTACATTTCACTGCTGCCGGAAATATTCAGCACACTCCTCTGCAGAAATACAGAGCTGCAGGAGAAGACGTTCATTTGGTTACAATGGCAGAGAAAATGCAAAATGTAACAGCTTGCCCCGCTAAAAAGGCTAGAAAAAGAAAGCCTGAGGCAGAAAAGGCTGCGACGATACAGACTCTGGATAAAGAAAGAAGTCAGACGGTTTGAGTCTGTCACGGCGCAGTACGATAGACAGCTGAACTCACAACGTTTGCTGGTGTCAACATGGAGTGATTTATTTTGAAAAGTAACCGGATGTTGTTTGTTATTTTGGCACTTTACTTCCTGTCTGCTCCGTGCTAAATTCAGCTAGATTGCTGCGTCATGCTCCGGCATCTCCTTCTCCCTGCTGAGTCCCACTGCCAGATGCACATTCAAGTTTGTGGGGGCATGGATTGGACGGAGCACTGACAGGATGGGGGGAGGGGTGGAACATAGAGGAAGTGCCACTTTCAAATCTTGCTAGCTGTCTTGCTAGCTCTCCAGGATTGTAGACTCTAGTATTAAATAGCAATATAAAAAAAGTAATATACAAAATGTAGAGACTGTGTGTTATGACCAGAGTTTTAGCTGTTATTGTACAGTGTGTTAGCATGTGGCAGAAAAGATTTCCTGTATCGCAGTCTGTGAGAGAAGATGCTCGGCTGTCTGTCTACTATGTGATGGGTGCTGATCATTGTTCATGATGGATAACAGTTTATTCAGTGTTCTCCTCTCCACCTCGGTCTCAAAAGAATCCAACCTGCAACCAAGTACAGAGCCAGCCTTCTTGATTATTTTATCAAGTCTGTTAGTGTTGCTGGCTCTGATGCCCCAACACACAGCAGCAAACAAAATGACGCTGGCAACAACAGACTGGTGAAAGATCTCCAACATCTTGCTGCACACACTGAAGGATCTCAGCTTCCTCAGGAGACAGAGTCTGCTCATCCCCTTCCTGTACACAGCCTCGGTATTAGATTTCCAGTCCAGTCTGTTGTCAAACACCACTCTCAGGTATTTGTAGTCCTCCACCATACGACCACCTCCCCTCTGATCCGTAGTGGCTGCGAAGGCATCTTCGTCCTCCCGAAGTCGATCACCATCTCTCTGGTCTTATCGACATTCAGCCTCAGATGATTCTGTTCAGACCACTCAACTAAGCCGTCTACCAGTGTCCTGTACTCACCCTCCTCTCCTTCCCTTATACAACTGACAACAGCTGAGTCGTCAGAAAATTTCTGCAGGTGACATGACTCAGAGTTGTGCTGAAAGTCAGTGGTATATAAGGTGAAGAGGAAGGGCGAAAGCACAGTTCCTGTGGAGCTCCTGTATCACTGACCACCACATCGGACAAGACACTGCCCAGACGGACAAACTGTGGCCTGACTGTCAAGAAGTCAGTAATCCAGGAGCTCATTATGTCATCAGCTCCCATCACCTGCAGCTTCTCAGGTGGCAGGAGGTGAGCTAAACCTGTTAACGAACTGGTTGAACTGGTCATGTCTGCCTGTCTTTCCCTTTCATCCCCGTGATGTTCATCATTCCCGTCCACACATCTCTCAAACTGATCTGTTGGAGTTTGGCCTCCAGCTTCCTCCTATAACTGTCCTTACATATCCTCAGCATCTCTCTGAGTTCGTGCTGCACTCTCCTCTGTTCCTCTCTGTCTCCAGACCTGAAAGCCCTCTTCTTTTTGTTCAGAAGCGCTTTAGGTCACCGGTGATCCAGGGCTTATTGTTGGAGAAACAGTGCACAGTCCGGGATGGCATGTTGGTGTCCACACAGAATCTGATGTAATAGGTGATGCAGTCAGTCATCTGATCAATTCCCCCTCCCATGAGGCTCACAGAGTACATCCCAGTCTGTCGACTAAAAGCAGTCCTGCAGTGCCTCAGCAGCCTCCAGTGTCCACATCCTCACCGTCCTCGTGTGCACAGGCTGCCTTCTCACAAGAGGGACATATTTGGGAGTCATCATCACCAAGTTGTGGTCTGACCTGCCGAGCGGGGGGGGGGGGGGGGGGAAGGGCTGTGGCGTCATATGCATCCATGGCATTAGCATACAGGAGATCCAACATTTTATTGTCTCTTGTGGGGCAGTCAACATATTGATGGAAGTTATTTAAAGTTTTGTCCAGTGAGGCATGATTAAAATCACTTGTAATAACCATGAATGCATCCGGGTGTTCAGTCTGTGGTTTGGCAGCAGCAGAGCTGATGACTTCACAGGCCACTGCTGCATCAGCTGACGGGGGGATGTAAACAGCGATAACAATGGTAGCCGTGAATACCCTCAGTAAATAATACGGGCGCATTCCATGAAGGTAGCCTATGTACTATTTTTACCAATATTACCATTGTACCGAATACCACTGTTGCTATTATTACTATTACTAACTAATAATATATTTCTATGTTGTTCTATTATTGATATGGGAAAGTACTGTGAATATGTATGTCTTAGCTGGACAGAAGCTGGGTGTACAGGGTGTGTAGCATCTCCCTGATGTATCCCAGCTCAGAGGTAGCAGGGGGAGGGACTATGGCAGTAGGCTGGCTACTGCCGAATAGCTCCGCTGCTGTGGGTCGGGAGGTGCAACCAGGGGCAGGTGCTTTTGCATAGTTCTGCTGCTGTGGGTGGGGAGGGGGACCAGGAGCAGGTGCTGTTGCATAGTTCTACTGCTGTGGGTGGGGAGGTGGACCAGAGGCAGGTGCTGTTGCATAGTTCTACTGCTGTGGATGGGAAGGTGGACCAGGGATAGGTGCTGCTGCATAGTTCAGCTGACGATCCTGTAAAGGGGAATGGTGGGCAGGGACTGAGGAGGGGGAAAGAAGCCTCCTTTGGTTGTGTTTCACAGTGGTGAGGTGGTGGGCGTATGGGGAGTGGGAGGTCCAGGCTAACCTGTTGTGTCTCCTCACAGCAAGGGGGATCATCCTGGGGTGGTGATGGAGAAGAGGAGGTCTTGGATGGACTTCTTGTAGGAGAGAGCGGAAGGGTGTCTTTGAGGGTCTTTGCAAAGATCTTCATCCTCTCTTTGTGAAGATGGAGTCCATCATAGAGGTCCCAGGTGCCAATAGTTGGGTGGCGGGCCAGGTGTATGCAGGGTAAGGTGGCACATCCTCTTCTGATCTCCATATTGTTGTCATGGATGACATGAGGAGGGATGTCTGCCCTAGGTAGCAGGGTGGAGATCACAATGCAGGTGTCAGGGAATTCCTTATTGGCCTGCTCCGCCATATTCTTCACTGCCTCAGCAGTGTGGATCACAAGGTTCTGATGGCTCCTCCTTTTTTAACAGCTTCATTGCCTGGCCTGTGGTGCTGCAATGTTCCAACAGCATTTTTTTTTTTTTTAACCAGGAAAAAGCTTGTTTGTGTCCAGGAATTTTCCACTTCACTCAGCCAGCAGGATCACTTGTGGAGCTTGTTCTTCTGGCTGAGTGGAGGGCAGCTGGGATGGGTAGAGCTGGCTGTTGGTGGCTGGCTGTGTGGGTGTATCAGGAGTTGCCAGGGTGTTGTTGGGCTGGTGCAGAGCACAGACATCGAGACAGCAAGAAGGCAGGGGTTTGGGACACTTGCAGGTAGAATCTGTGTCTCTGTAGTTGTCACTGTGGGGACTGCTGAGTGTTGGTCTGTCAGGTGTTGGACTTTCCTGGTGAAGCTCCTTTCTCTATTCTCAGCATCCTCCTTCACTTTGGCTAACTGAATACGAGGCACATTGTTCTCCTGTTTTAGTGCCTCTACACTTCCTCTGAGGTCAGATTCCAAGACTTGGTTACCTTTCTTGAGCTGCGGGAGTTCCTCATGAAGCAGCTGCACAGTGGTGTCTTGATAGTCAGACAAGCTGGCCTGGGTCAGCTCTTTGAATTCAGCAAAGTCCAGTTCCAGCAGGGCCAGACTCTCCTTTAGCTGGTTGGTGGAGTTGGCAGGTGTGGGAGGGGCAGAGATGGACAAGGTGGTGGGGTTCTCTGCTGGGCTCTCATCATCTTCACTGTCAGAGGGGACATTGATCCTCTTGGAGTTCACCTCAGCTTTTAACAAGGAGAATGCCTCTTCAAAGTACTCCAGGTTGGCTTCATTCCCCTGGACCATGATCTTTCCTTTGGTGTAGTAAGTGATGGTGAGCAGAGGGTCATCCTTGTAAAGCTGTTCACCTTTAAGGCCCCCACACACCGCCCAGACTGAAACCAAAAGCTTTCAATGCAGCTGAACACATCAAGCATATTCGTTCCCGACTTTGTCCGAATCTCACCAAACGCTTCAGATCTTTAATCTGCCTCCTGAGCCGTTGCTCTCACTGGTTATGTATGCATAATTGTTGCACAGAGTATCTTTCCAGATGTAAACGGAGTCAGTGAAGAATATGAGGTTGTTCTTCTTCCTTCTTTCTTTTTGTTGGGTGTAAAGGACCTCTGGATTTTCCCATAGTGTCTTGTCCTTGTGTTTTTCCCAGTTGCTGCACTCTTACATTTAGCAGCTATCCAACCTCTATGCTCTCTGTTCTGTTAACTGCCTTCTGACCGGTTTCCATGGCGACCACTTGTTTACTGCACAGGGGACTAGGCTAACTATTTATTTATTATTTATTTGCTTTTCTAACCTTTAAACACAGTATTTTTTGGTTTGTTTGTTCTTCTTCTTGTCTTCATAGGATACCTCTTCTGTTATCGTTTTCAGTGCAGTTTCTCCTTATAAATGTCTGTACCAGTGGCAGGTACTATCTGAGTTAGCAGTTGATATCAGGTTACACTGGTGACATCTAGCTAGTTGATGGTTAGCTAGTTGTTTTGATTTAGAATATTTGAAGGTTCTTTTGTAAAATGTGCCACTTTTCAGGCCCAAGTTTGAGATAATATTCAGGAGCTCATTTTTGATGCAGCTTCTTCTCATGGAATCTTCTCTCTCTCTCTCTCTCTCAGTTCAATATTGCCAAAGCATCTTATCCAAACTTTCAGACATTAACAATAATTTAACATAAACATATACACAGCATCAAGATTAATTTACACCAATTTAGATTTACATTTATTATATATACAGTATTTACTGTGTGTGTGTGTGTGGGTGTGTGTGTGTGTGTGTCAGTCACTCATTGTCCCTCAGGTCGTAGCATGTTGATATATATTGGGCAGCAAGATATGCCTTGTCTCCCTCTCCCAGGAGTATTTTTAATTTTGAGAAGTCATTCAGCTCTTTGAAATCTAAGATTGTAGAGCTGAATTTTTCACAATAAATGTTTCTGTTTTTTTTATGTCTCCGCCACGTGAGCAGAGCTGGTTTTACTTTTAGTCTGTGTTAATTTCCACCAGGTGCGGTTCGCTGCGTATCTGCTCCATCCCAGCTCCGGCAGTCCGGAGCCTCTGGAACAGACACACAGGACTTCTATTTCTGGCTGATGCTAGAACAAGATACAGCAATTCTGCTGAATTTAGCACGGAGCAGACAGGAAGTCAAGCGCCGTAATAACAAACAACCTCTGGTTACTCTTCAAAATAAAACACTCTGTGTTGACACCAACACATAAATGTCAAAAAAGAGACAAACACAAGCTCTTCTGCTGATCCTTCGGTCGGGAACACTTTGTGTTGTTGTTTTTAATAACACAAACCTATAACTGCCGTCGCGAGTGATTATGTGAATATAGCAGGACTCCTCGGCCTCACAATGCCAGCTGTCTACTGTACTGTGCTGTGGCGGACTCAAAACGCAACCAGTGGGGATTGCCAGACGGTGGAGCAAAACTGGATCGGAGCCATAACACAGCTGACACATATCCAGTGGAAATTCGGGGTCAACCTCACCTGTCGAACAGTGACCACATGTTCTGTTTTCTTTTGGTTGCCATGATTTTTTGTGTCTCCCTGTTTGGATTTTCAGTTTGTGGTCACTGAGCCTGAACTGGGTCAGGATCTTTAGGGCTAGATAACATTCTAATCTACTTTGGCTTTTTTTTTTCTTTTTTCCAATGTTCTAGAGAAGTTTCTTTACATAATGTAAAGAAACTTCTCTAGAACATTATAATTTGCTTTACTCTGGTGTTTGGAGATCAAGTGTTGTTGTGAGGCTGGTCAGACTGTGTCTAAGAGCAGGCAGTTAGCCTCAGTACCAACTGATATAGGGGACTCTTTTCTGGGTTCAGCTCTTGGGTTTGGAAGGCTTTGGAGTGGAGGGTGTCTCGGGGGCTGGATTTCAGGTGGTTAAAAAAGTTGAGTGCACTGTTTTGAATGTTAATTATCAGTGGATATCTGCCTAATTCTGCTCTACATGCATGTGTTGGCATGTTTCTGTCTACATGTAAAATGTATCTGCAGAATTCTGCATGTAAAGATTTTATTGGATGTCCCGGCAGGTATAGCTCTGATGGACTGCAGCCTGGCAGTGGGGCAGGCTGTCAGCCACAGCAGAGTGAAACCAGCCACTCGGATGAAAGGAGCTGTGGTGATTTTTCTCGATCGTATTGAGAAGGTGAATGCGTCACGGTGAATGACATGTTTGTTTCCGTGATGCCGCTTGCTACACCAGCGAAAAAGGTAACAATTTCAAATGTGTCACCATTCATCACTGATGAAACTTTAATCAACCAGTTGGCTAAATCACCAATCAGGAAAGTCCCATCAGGCTGCAAGTCTCCTCTGCTGAAACATGTAGTGTCTCACAGAGGAAACGTCCTGATGGTCTTCAACAACAGGACTGAGTTTGGCTTTTAAGATCCAAGTGGATGACTTTGATTATGTTTATTTGTGTTTCCTCTGACAGTAGCAAGTGTTTTGGGTGTGGTAGGAAGGGACATCTGATCTGAGCATGTCTGGAAAAAAGACACTTGTTGGCTCTTGTTTTCTCAAAAAGCTTTGCCCCAGCATCCTCGCCTTTTTACAGGTTTTAACCTGTAAAAAGCAGCTCTGTCAACAGTACATTCTCAATGTCACAGAGGACATCACCAGATCTATGAGGGATCTGGAGATTGAGATTGTGGAGTGACAGAGTTTATTGGAATCCACTGGTAATTGAGATCATATTAAAGATGCCGAGTCTAAAAGATCTGCTCTTAAAGACCTACTAGGCACGAAGGCTCAGGGGGCGCTGGTCTGCTGCCGTTTCCAAAGCGCCGCACTGATGGACTCACCATCAAAATTCTTTTTAAACTTGGAAAAGAAAAACGGACTGAAAAGATTCATATATGAAATAAAATCTGCTACAGGACAGGAACTAAAACAGCCAGAGGGGATCCACAGACAAATTTAAAATTTTTTATACAGAACTCTATAAAAGTGAGTACCAAGAGCACCAGGAACTGTTTTATTCTTTTTGTTGAACTTTACCCAGGGTCCCACAAAACATCGCCACAACCTCTGACTATCCTGTGGAATTTTACAAAGAGTTCTGGAAGGAGTTGGGAATGGATCGTTTAATGGTTTTTAATGAAAGTTTTAAAGACCTGATTTTACCTCTAAGCTGCAGGAGGACAGTGATAACTCTCCTGCCAAAGAAAGGACATCTGCAGGAGGTAAAGGACTGGCGCCCTGTATCTCTTCTGGGCATGGATTACAAAATTGTATCCAAAGTGCTGGTTTAAACGGTTTTAAAAGAAACCACATTTTATCAGCCTATGCAGACGACATCATTTTTTTAATCAAAAAACAGGATGAAATTAAAAAGTTGGAAGACATTGTCAGAGACTTTGGGATTGTATCATCAGCAACAGTAAACTGGGAGAAAAGTGAAGCGTTAGCAGTGGGCAGGTGGAGAGGGGGCTTTTAAAACCAGGAAGTTTAAATTGGAAAAGGGATGGTTCTAAATATTTAGGAGCGTTTTTAGAAAATGAAAATGTGACAGGGAAGAATTAGGAAGGAGTTTTAGAAAGGATCCAAGGAAAACTGCCACAACTGTCCTTCAGAGGAAAGACTGATTATTAATACTCTGGTGGCCTCACAACCGTGGCACAGAGTGGCCTGTGTCCAGCCACCAGACATAATAATCATAAAAATACAAACAGAATTGATGGATTTTTGGGGGGGAGGAAACTTCCACTGGCTCAGAAAAGTAATATTGTTACAATATTAAAATATAAAGTAATGTTTCTATCAAAAGAGGAAGGGGGGCACGGTGTGGTGGACATCACGAGCAGTGTGGCGACTTTTAGATTACAGTTTTTACAAATGTTTTTAACAGGATATCTGAATGTATGGAGGGACTTGGCAGGCTTGATTTTTAAAAGAGCAGATGAAATGGGACTTGACAACTTGTTGTTTTCAATGGACACAAGTTTTTTAAACACAACAGCGTTAGCCCATTTTTACTGTGAATTTTTTTAAAGCTTGGAGTGTTTTTAAAAAGAACAACAAAGAAACTGCAGTTTCTCTCCACTGGCTGGAGGAGCCAGGCTGGACATGGAGAATGGTTCCACTCCAGGACTGAGGAGGATCCTGAGGCCTGCAGGGGTCCTAACACTGGGACAGGTGGTGAAGGCGGCAGTGAGTGAACTGCAGGACTGACAGGCCATGGCAGAGTGGCTGGGCGTGAGGTCCACCAGGTTCATACACCTGGTGCTGACCAAATGGAGAAAGGCATTAACAGAAGAGGAACTGGAATATGGAGAAGGGGTGGAGGAGCCAGACCCTGAGGACCCCTTCCCAAGCTGAAGGGGTCCTCTGGGAATCTGTTGGACAAGACTTTTAAAATGGGGCTGGACCTGTAAACAGCCAATGGGAAATCAGTGTATGTCTGTGTGTGTGTGTGTGTGTGTGTGTGTGTGTGTGTGTGTGTGTGTGTGTGTGTGTGTGTGTGTGTGTTAGTAAAAGAGGAAAGAAGCTAAGCTGAGGCTTAGCAGACAACAAAGAAACAAACACAACGACCATGTGGTGCACAGTGGTTGTCTCTCCCTCAAACAGTGGCCGACAGGTGAATCGAGGTTCGTTTATCGTCCGCTGATCGAGCCGGAATACAACATGTTGTGGTCACACACAACAGAAAGACTACACAGGCTGGATTAACCTGAATGAGCTCCTAGCGAGCGTAGCAACTGAACTTGGCGGTCCTTTCACAACAAAATAAAACACAACAAAGAAAACACGCAATACACTATCTGTTTCTGCACAAGCCAAAGCCTCTTACTTGATGCCACTTGTTGCGGATAGCGCGGGTCCCCATCTGACTCGAAGCTCCAACTCGTTTGGGAGCGTGAGAGGTTGCGTGGAACTGAAGTCTCTTCACAATATAAGCTCCTGGGGAATACGGTGTGTAGTGAGGATTCACAACTGTTAAACTGGGAGAGACGTCATTGTGATCCTGGCGGAGCCTCCGGGCTCACAGCCAATAAGGACCAGGTGAACGTCTTGGGGGCAGGTCAACCTGGGTCACGGTTTTCACACCTTATGGGCCTTTTCCCCTGTTCTTTGTCCTGCAGCTCCTCATGGCAATAAGGCCCTAGTATTTAGGCTTCTGGTGTCAACTACATGCCTTTCTCTTTGTTTGAGACATTTGCATGGCCAAACAGTGTCAACCTCTCTCTAAGGCCAGGCTGTGGTCACTGAGTCTGAACTTAGTAAACGTTTTCCTCAGTCTCAGGTCAGTTACAGAGCTCAGATAATCTGCCATGGAGTATTGCCTGCTTAGGGACAAATAGCATTGGAGTTTGCTTTGGTTTTGGTCGTTGATGTCCAATAGTTGATATAATTGTCTTTTTCTTTTGCTATAATTTGGTGGGGATGGATTTGTGTGAGGGTGGTCTTGGTGCCCGGTGCTGTTGAAGCTCAGCCTGTGGACCAGCTGGCTGAGGGGACTCCCTTCTTTGCTCTCCTCTTGGCACCGCAGGGCTTTGTAGTGGCAGGAGCTGGGCTTGTTGGTTTTGAGGTGTTGGTAGAAGTTTACAGCTCTTTTTTGGATCTGAATTAGTTCAGCTCTGCATCCATTATTGGGGATGTTCCTGTGTTCCTGCTTACCCCTCTATTTTGGGGGAAGAAGTCTGTTTCCATGGTTCCAATTTTTACAGCACATTTATTATTTATGTACATTGTCTTAATAATATTGTAGATTTCTCCTCCAATAGCTTCCTCTTTTTCTAGTAATTTCAGAAACAGACTGTTACGGCCCCAAACTGAACACAACCAAAGACTCGAACAAAAAGAGGCCAGTAACATATAAAGGACGCAATATAAACACAACGCGCACGTTTATCTGGATTAACCCTGCAAGCATGTTGCTTAATTGGAGGAGAATCTCCTACATCAACATCATGCTGCAACACATGGGTCTGGGAAGTCACATCAGAAAACAACGACCCATGCAAATCAATCAACCGGACCACATCCTCATGCTGGGATGGGGACAGATGCGAAACACAACCATTAAGGTTAGCCAACATTTCAGAGTTCTTTAAACGCCCATGAACAACAGCACTGGACAAGTTAAGGTCACAATCCGCAGACTCCAGCAAATCAGCACTGGACAGGGCCACAGAGGCCTCAGCCTGATCGATAATTTCAGCACCGGACAGCGCTACAACAGATTTCAGCACAGCAGGGGATGGTGAAGCGGACTCTCTCTCCATGTAAGGCTTCAACATGTTAATATGACAAAGCCTGTTCGGCCGTCACCTGGACCACTAAGTCATCTGAACACTCAGACCGGGGAACAGCTGTCACTTCAGGATTAAGTAGCACCTTCACACCCGCCAAATCGTTCCCCAGTATGAAAGAAGAGAAGCTGCACTGTCCCTCAAAATAACGACAGGAACTTTTGGTCCCCCAGCAATCAGCGAGACTGAACCCTTCATAATGAAAGGCAAGAACACATCATCAGGTTTATCAGGAAGAGACTGTTCAGGAGGGAAAAAAGATGAACTGGAACCACTGGGAAACTGATCCAGTGTTCGGTTTTTAACAGATTGACAGATTTAGGAGACCTGTTTTTTTTGTTTAACACACACGTAACACAGACCATGATGCCAAATTGAGTCGAATGCTTTCTTGAAATCTACAAAACAAGAGAAGATTGCGTTGTTGTTCTGGTGGACGTGTTTCTGAATGAGGGTGTGGAGGGTGTAGTTGTGGTCAGTGGTTCTGTGTTGTGGTGTAAAACCAATCTGACTCTTGCTCAGGACATTGTGCTCACTGAGGAAGTTTTGCAGTTGGCTGTTTAAGATGCTGCAGAATTACTTCCACTGTTGCTGCTGCTGTTGACACATATATCTCTGTAGTTGTTTGGCTCATATTTGTTTCCACTTTTGAAGATTGGAGGGGGTTGAAGGGGACTCAAATGAATGTTGGGTGTCAGGAAAATGTCCAATGTTCAGAATGACGTGTCAGGAAAATGTCCAATGTTCAGAATGAGATTGAATAATTTCAGTATGGCAGTTTTGATTTCATGGCTGCTAAAATGAAGCATTTAATTTAAGATGCCATCAGGGCCACTTGCTTTCCTTGGATTCAGGGTCTGGATCTTAGCCAGCAGTTCCCCTTCACTAATTTCATAATCCAAAGGATTTTGGTTGTCTTTAATGATTGATTCTAGGATTTCTAGTTTGTTGAGCAGATTTTTTTGGACTGAATCCAGTGTGATTGCACTGTATAGAAAGTGACTTTTCCATATTTCACCATTTTGAATAGCCAATTCTTCCTTGTTTAATTTGTTGAATGAATGCCATTTTTTCAAAAAAATGCTTGAGTGTATGGACTCCTCAGTTTCCTCAAGTTGGTGCTGTTCATGCTGCTTTGGCTCAGTGTTTTTTTTATATAATTTCAGTGTTTCCCAGTACTGGAGGCAGAGCTCATGATTGTCAGGTTGTCAGTGTTTTGCCAACACCAGAGTCAAACTACTTTTCATTAGCTGAGTTTTAACTGTGATACTGAGATTTTTTCAGATTGGACAGAAATGCTATGTTGTCAAATATGGAGTTAATATCCTGAACAGGCTGGTTCAGGCCATCATTACTGTGGGGATAGGAGGTGGTGATGAAATGGTCTAACTGAGATTGGACTGTT
The DNA here is from genome assembly GCF_904848185.1 of Acanthopagrus latus. Lineage (NCBI taxonomy): Eukaryota > Metazoa > Chordata > Actinopteri > Spariformes > Sparidae > Acanthopagrus > Acanthopagrus latus. Next base: position 30,590,565 of record NC_051046.1, on the reverse strand, counting down.
GGATGACCAATTGCTTTCTGATCATCCTTTCTATTACTTGTCCATCTATAAGGTTGTTTGGAGCGGTTGAGTTTACGGGGCTCTGCTACATGGGGGTCTTCCTAATGTATAGGGTGATTTGGCTGTGATCAGATAGTGGTGCTGTCAGTGAATGCTCTTAGACAGAGGGGCTCCAGGTCTGTAATAATATAGTCCACTGTGCTGTTGCCAAGAGGAGAGCTGTGTGTGTAGAGAACAAAGGATTCCCCTTGAAGCCGAGCGTTTACTATGTACAGACCCAGCGTGCGACATAACTGCAGCAGTTGATGCCCATTTCTGTTGACAGTTGTCAACAGTTGCTCCTGTGCCGATGTCCAGGAGATGGGATGTTGATATGGTCAGGTACATTTGTTTGTCTCCCTGTGCATTGATCAGATCTGGTTCTGTGCCTGTTCTGGCATAAAGGTCGCCACAGATCAGTGTTTCCTTGTGTTTGGTTGTAGCTGGTCTCATCTTCAAGTACCAGATCAACATTCCCCCTGAATCTCTGCCTTGGCTTACACTTTTCATTTTGGTGGATGGGAAAATGACTTCTCTATAACCTAAAGGACAACCAGTGGGCATATCTCATCTATTCCAAGTCTCCTGCAAAACAATATCTGGGGCGGCGAAGATTGGGACAGTGTTTTTAAGTAGATGGACGTGGTCATACAGGCAGCTGATGTCCAGGGTGGGGTGGTAGGCCAGGTGGACGTTGGGTCTCAGGACACAGTCTCTGGAGATGCTGCTGTTGATCCTGTGGATGGTGTCTGGGTGGAAGTCTTTCCTGGGCAGCAGGGTTGATATAACCACTCTACTGTTGGGGAAGGTGTTGGAGTCTTTTTATATCAGTGACTCTGACACTCTCTCCTGCTGCGTCCTCAGCTCATTGGAGCCAGTGTGGATGATGATATGACTCGGAGAACCCAGACACACCTCCAACAGCAGCTCCATGGCATGTTGGCTGGTTGGGCTGAGTTTGGCCACTTTGTGGTTGGGGAAAATTTTCTTTTCACTCAAAAACTTTCCATTGGAGTCAATGAGGATGACTATGTCTTGCCGCTGTGCCAGTCTGGATGGATGGGTGGACTCGACCAGTGGACTCAGGTGTTGGTCTGTGGATTGGAGGGGAGCTGTTGGATGGGTGGAGCCTTTTGGTCCTGGTGTCTCTGGGCGGGTGGAGCCTCTTGGTCCTGGTGTCTCAGGGTGGATGGAGCCTCTCTGTCCAGGTGTGTCTGGGTGGATGGAGTCTCTCTGTCCTGATGTCTCTGGGTGGATGGAGTCTCTCTGTCCTGGTGTCTCTGGGTGGGGCTCCCAGGGTCCTGGTTGTGGTCTTGGTGTGAGTCCTGCTGTCCTGTCAGATCCAGGGGGACTCTGTCTGTCTCCTGGAGCTTCTTTGACAGAGAGGCCAGTTCTGTCTCTCCTCTCTCAGCTCCTTCACCTCCTCTGTCAGGGTGCATAGCGCTGCCATGTGGCTGTCCTGGTGCTGCTGCATCTCTCTGACCTCAGCCCTCAGGGTGCTCGGCTCTGTCTTGTCCTGCTCTCTGACCTTGCTCAGTCTGCTCAGTTCCGTGCTGAGGTTGCAGGCCTCCTCCTGGCTTGGCTGATGGTTGATCAGCTCTCTCAGCTGGACCAGATCTCTCTCCAGCTCACTGAACTTCACCTTCATGTTGGTGATGATGGAGGTCAGCTAGGGGTTCTTGGCCTGTTCAGAGCTGAGGGACTCACTCTTTTGGTCAGCAGGAGGGCAGGTGGGGGTGGAGGTGGTGTCTGTGTCTGCACCGTGGCAGGCCCATTGTTGTATATGTTTGGAGTCTGGGTCTTCTGCTTCTCTGACCTTCAGTTTCCAGCCATTACAGATGCCCTCCTTCTTCACAGAGGGGTAGTGGGTCCTAATAGCAGAGTGCCATTCCAGTGGCTGCTCTGTGAAGATCAGGTGGCTGATGTCTCCATTCTTGTAGGAGTCAGAGAAGAGTGTCTCTGGTCTTTCCTTTAATACTTTCTGTCTGTGTGCCTTCCTGGCACTTTCATTTTTGAAATCTGATGCATACAATAGTGGAACAGCTTCTATATGAGCTGTGTCTGAGACTCCAGGACTCTGCTGAGGCTGCATGGCTGCTGTTCCAACTCCTTAGTAACCTTTGCAAAGGCTTACAATCTTGTTGGCTAGGTGTTAGCTTTAACGCCAAACTACCTTAAATCATTATTATTATCATTATCATTATTATTATTATTATTAATAATAATAATAATAATATTAATATTAATAATAATAATAATAATAATAATAATAATAATAATAATAATAATAATAATAATATATAATGCTGTCTTCAAGACAATTTGACTATCAGTTTTTCAGTTGGCTGGATATATATATATATATATATATATATATATATATATATATATATATATATATATATACACATATATATACATATATATACACATATATACACATATACATACATATACATATACATATATATATACATATACATATATATATACATATACATATATATATATATATATATATATATATATATATATATATATATATATATATATATATATATATATATATATATATATATATATATATATACACACACACACACACACACACCAAATCTCAGTATCATTTATAAAATATTACATATACATTATATTAAAAAAAAAGTCTTTGGTAGAAAATCCAGTTAAAACAGTTGAACAGCTTGAGCTGCAGACGGAGGAGACAGAGCAGTCTGTGAGAGGAGCAGAGAGCAGAAAGGTGGGGGCTAGAGGAGGACGGAGGGCTTCTGTCCTCCGTGGGAGGGATCTCCTTCCATTCACTCAATGGATTTAGGATTTTTTCATGCTGATCTATGGTTGGCTAAGAGACGTAAAATGACACGCTAAGGGAGGATATTCTTCCTTACCGATCAGCAACCAGAATACAAAATTGACAGCAGGTTGGTCCAATAACAGTTCCCAAATGTCATTCTCACATTTATACAACCGTAAACAAAGAATGTATGAATCTATGTATTTTACAGCTTTCACTGCCAGCCATGCTGGGACAAGAAATATGGAGTTTTCAGTGATATTGGAATCGGTTTCAAAGGAGATATAAGCACATTTCTGAAAGAAAAAAATCTGTTTGGAGAAATCAGAGAGAAGCAGTCAGAAAGATAATTCATAGTTTTCGTTTCGTTCGTCCTGCTGGAGGACATAACGTTGGCGCCACAACCAGGACACAAAACAGAGCAGCAATACAGTTGTTTTGGGAGATTGTGATGAGTGATGAGTGTGATGTCCTGTGATGTTGTGAAGTATATAGGTTGACTGCTGTGGTAGCACAGTGGGTAGAGCAGTTGCCTATCCCACAAGTGATCAGGGATCGAATCCTGGAGGGGGTGCATATTGGTATTTTTTTTTTTTGTCTTGTATATTAGCCCACTGTATACCTCATGGTCCTGATGTCCTGATGTCAACAGCCTCTCTGCTCTCTGTTCCTCTCTCATGGTCCTAATGTCAACAGCCTTTTGCCATTTAATAAAATGTTTTTTAAAGAAGTCTTGTAAGTGAAGACAATAAGAAAGTAAGGATAAGTAGCTGACTTGTATGAAATAACATGACACCGTGGACTGGTTTTCCTCCTGTCCTCCCCAGTTTTTTCAGTCAGCAGCTGACACACACACACACACACACACACACACACATATATATATATATATATATATATATATATGTAGTAGTAGTATTATAGGTAAACTCCAGGCCTTAAGACTAAAAGCATATCATTCGATTATATATTCCTGATTCAAGATTGGTGTTAAATTATGTTGATGAATAGTAATAACGTACATTTAATTTATTGTCAATGATCAATTAATATTCCCAATTGATTTAAACAGAGTCAATCTCCAGATCACAACAGTCTCATTCAGACAATTCTTCAAACTCATGTTTTATTTGCTCTCAGAGATGCATCTGCCACCCCTTCATTCAGACAGATTTCCAGTCAGCCTAGTCCATGACAAGCCAATCACAACCGTTTATGTAGTGTGTGCAGGTTTCATAGGGGCTCTGTTAATTTACTTTACTTACTTTTATTTTGAAGTAAGCTGTCAAAGGAAATGCAACGTGTTTAGCACCACTTTCGTTAATCAAACATGCGTCTACAGAACAAAATGACTGCTATGTTTGTCAATATTTGACGGGATCAATTTTAAATATGACAGGCAGCAGTTTTACAGAAACACCTTAATGTGTTTTGTTGCTTTGATAGGTTGTGGGTCTAATCAGTTGCATCCAGAGATCTGTGCTGGTTGATTATGCCCCTTGGAAATTTGACTTGAACTAAGAGGTTCCTGGGGATGCCAATCTAACAAAACTTGTATTGTAAAATGTTGCAGAACACCTCCAGCCAGATCTTTATTAATAATCTTATAGTCAGCTGTGAAATCATTATGTAAGCAACACTGATATCAAGCAAACCCCATGCTTATCAGCAGCGTCAGCTGTTCACAGCTAGCACAAACTTGACTTAGCTTGCAAGTGAACAGAGAGGAGCTAAAGAGTGAAAACAAGAACGGTGAGTTACAATCAACTGAATAAAAAGCTGCTCTGCAGTGATCAATTCATACAGCCTAAAAACTCATAAATCCCAATCACATGACCCAATAACTATTTCCCAACATTAAATTCATGTTGAAAACAAAAATGAATGGGAGAAACTGATTAAAATGTTCTGTAATTTAGCAGATGTTTTGCTTACCTGTTAAAATAATTCAAACCAGAACTTAATATCAGTCCATGTCTAACATTTATAAATACACGCATGCATGCACACACACTTCACAGGACACCCTGTCAGGTGGGGCTCAAAAGACAGACAGTCTGATTATATGTGTGTGTGTGTACCTGTAGGACTTGTCGTTAGTGTTGACTCCAGTGAAGCTCTGGCTCCTAGTGATGGATCCGGGGGTGAGGCGTCTGACTGGACGAGCAGCCAACGACATGGTGGAGAGAGTTCGGGACGGCCTCCCTGTAAGGAACCGAGGAGAAGAGCCATCAATACACTGCTGACATGCATGTTTTACTGTCATCCATCTCACACATCTGATGGCACAGACACTATTTTTGAAACTATATGATGTTTTTGTGTGTGTGTGTTTCTGTACTGAGTCATACTAACCCTACCCCATTGATGAGAGACCTCTGGAACTCTCTTAAATTCAGGACCATTTTTAAATTGTATTAAATGTTCACCTTGAGCAAATACAGGCCCAGATTTCAGCCACGTAGCCTGTACAGAGTGATCACATTCAAAAAATATTAAATTGCAAATCTTCCAAAAACACCATTGCAACCCTTGTTTTGTCTCTCAAATAAATTGAGATAATAATGACAATTCAAATGACTGAATCTGAATCCCTCTATTCATAGAATAAAAGCACTGACAGATAGAAAGATAGCTTGCTAGCTAGATAGATTGATCATCTCCTATGAATGTGTCATTGGTATGAAGAGCAGAAAGAGCCTCTGGTGTTGTGTAGATAGTGTTTATGCATCCCTTTATATCTGTTAAAACGGGTATCATTGAAACCACAATGGTCATTGCATTGATAGATTATTTCAGCCATTTTATCTTGTCTAAACCTGGCTAATCCATTTTGATGATGTAGCCTTTAACAAGTATTTAATGTCTGTGCCCTGAGGTGGCATTTTGTTATTGTGGCTTAAGTCAGCAATTAATTTCTGCCAGCTAAAGCAGTGTTTTCCTACTGTGGTCTATCCAGTGTCCTGTATCCTGTTTTTTTTTTTGACAGCTGAAAGGCCTTAGCAAGAAAACACCCCACTCCCACAGCACAGGAAATGTCACAATCCTACAGGAAGTCAGAAGCGACTGCCTCTCCGGACAGGAAATTTAACAAAGGGTGATCGTCCTGAGGGCTGCAGTCATCTGGCTGACTAGCAAAGGCTGATTCTGCTCAGTTCAACAGGTCAACGCAAGGGATTTAAAGTGTACTTTGGAAACACTGTAGTTTAGCTGTAGATTATTTAGGAACAATTCATTTGACTTTAACTTAGATTAAAAATGTTAAAAATGTATTAATTAATGTCCACATAATTATGTGGAAACATAAACAGAGGAAGGCCGTAAATTTAATTCCATCTCTTAAAATCATCAAGAATGTGTGTTTGTGCTATTGGGACAGTGGTCAACCATTTGTTGACTTAACCCAGTTTAAGTAATCACACAGAGCAGAGGAGCTGGAGGGCTGAGAGAGATAAAGGAAGACACATTTCAGAGAGAAACGGACTGAGTCAGCCACAGAGTGGACAAAGACAGCAACTGGAAAAGTACTGGGTTCATAACATTCAGACACTTTCCCATCTATTTTCCAACTTCCTGATGAATAATCGTGTTGCCACAGCTGTTCACTGTCTCTATGACAAGGTCTACAAAATAAGTGATAACTCTGAAGTTAAACAGTTGAATGTTACCAGTTACAGTAACAGTTTATACTCAGTAGGACTATGAACCATTTGATCTTATCTTAATGAATTCTATTGTTAGAGTCTTTAATCAATGACAGTAGATAGCAGCCAAAAGGAACAACATCTGAAGACACTTTCATAATACAGGTGTAAAAGAAACAAGCACTAAATTCTCAAACCACAGCAGGTCTGTGAGGCAGATTTAATTGCTAATACGGTTCTTGAATGGATTAAAGCAAAAAAAACAAAAAAAATCTTTTGACTGAAATGTTTTTTCGAGCTGTAGCCAAGTCATGTTCCTAATTTGTAATTTGTGAAACATGCTACAGGGCATGTTACTTGACACGTGCTAAAAAATATATATAAGATTTACAGCCTTGCCCTACACCATGTTCTCTAATGCAGACACCAAGTGTAAATATTTGACCAACAGTGTTTTACAGGAGCATGATCTGAACAGCTGTTCTACTCACACTTAATATGTTTTTTCAATCTATGAAATCAAACTGTGCCTTTTTTTTGCCAAGCTTCTCTCAAGTTTTACTCTTTCAAAGAATCAACCATCTACAGAACTTTTCAGTACACTATTTTTCTACTTCTTCTCCTTACCATCATTATCATCAATTATTATTGTTAATAATAATAATAATAATAATATTGTTTAAAGTGAGCCTCTTACTGTTTAACAGAAAAATACATCATACATACAGCAACTTTTGCATCCTTGTCAGTCTCATGGCGAGTTATCACCTTTCTGTCATCACTAACTGTTACTACTGTTAATAATCAAAGAAGCTCTGAGGCTTTACATTTGTTCTATATGTTATAATACAAGATTTCAGCATTGAGCTACCATCCGGCTACATTCATGATTTTGTACAGTCGAACTAACCAAAAACTTCTCATTGATCATCTTAAAGTTTCAGGGCGTTCCTGTAACCATGGTAACTCACTGTGCCAGAGGGGAGGGAGAGATCCTGAATGAAGCCGTTTACACAGATACACTCCAGACAAAGTCCAGACTATAGTTGTTATTTCACACATGCAGCACACAACAGGAGACTCTCCATGTCAGACTAGTTCTCACGTGTTGACTAAACTCAAAAACTAATTGATAACGTAGCAGCGTGACGCGTCCTTGCTAGCTAAGCAGCTAAAATTTAGTGCCGCTCCATGTTTAGATCCCGCCCTGTGTGTGACAATCTTCAATAAAAATCAGCCAACACTTCTTCTCCTCCTGATCTACACTGATCTCATCTACATGATATAACGGACCAAATACATACATTTTTTGCAACACGATATATATAATGGAGACAGGACATTTTACAGTGTGACAATTGACTTTATTGTCTGTATCATTATAAATCACCTAAAACACAATTTTCTCCATCATCATTTTATATTGAAAATAAAGTTGCACGTTTGCAGCGCTTTACCATAAAAGCTTGGAGGACTTGGTTTGAGAAGAAAGATGCTGGATCACCAATTTGACAATATTTCAGGTGTAAAAGTGGGTAAAAATGGTGAGCGAAGAGATTCGAATGAGCATGCCTGTCAACTCTGCCACAAGCATGTGTTAACTTACTAGGGCAACACCACAATTTTGCGGTCTCATCTCTGAGTCCTTCACCAGTGAAGTCATTTGGCTGGCAAACAAATGGTGATAACATCGTCTATGGCATTATTTGAGCCAGACAATATTGTGGAATAAAGTTTTAGATATCATCCAAGCCCATCAGGTCTCCCTATTGCTGGAGATGGGCAGGTACTCTTTCCAACTATATAGTAGTATCTCTGGTGTCCATGGGGGGTAAACCTCCATCGAATCAGAAATTAACAACAAAAATTAATATGGTTTTGACTCTTAGACTGCATCGTCCCAGTTTAACTACCTAACCTCAGTATGTGTCTTTGGGTTCCACAATCGTGTGCCTGCTAGCTGCCTTCTATAAAAGCATCCTGTGTTCTACTGCAGATAAGTCAGCAGTACCTGGTGTTAGAGAGCAGTGGAAAGTTTTACACAGTCAAGAGCCTAGTATGTCCACATTAATTGTTGTGGATAGTGTGCACAACACGCACACACACAAATTTCACTCCGGCGTTTGCAAACCGAACCAGTGTGAATGGATAAGCCGGCTGCACGTATGTAGGGCGTGTTGATCTGACAGTCTGCATGTAAATCAACAAAAACACCTACAGCATATTGTTTCTTGCATCTATAGCCATAGCTATATTTTCTACAAATTCCATCACTGCTAAGGATGTTGATTGGTTGCTCCTAAACCCATATTGATGGTCACTAAATAACTCATATGTCTCCATACAATTATCCAGTCTGTTTACAAACAATTTTTTTTAGTATTTTTGAAAACTGAGGTAGCAAAGACACAGGTCTGTAATTTGATATGTTTGTCACAATTTTTATAGATTGGCACCACCTCAGCCATTTTCATCATATCAGCAAAAATACCTGTTTGAAAGGATATATTACATAGATAAGTAAATGGTTTGAGGACACAATCCATTACTTCCTTTATAAGCAACATATCAATAGTATTATCATCTGTGGATGTTTTACTCTTAAACTTTCGGACCTCCCGCGACCCTGCAGAGGATTAAGCGGCGTACAGATAATGGATGGATGGATGGACTTTCGGACCACTTCTAACACATCACTCTCACAAACTCCACCAAGAAACACTGAGTTGTTATTGTTGAATGCAAAACCATAATTATGGTCTATATCACTAAATTCCCGTGCTAAATTTGGGCCTACATTGACAAAAAAAAAACAACAACAAAACAAAAAAAAACCATGAAACTCATTAGCAATTTCCTCTGCATTTTCAACAACTGAATTGTCATTATTTACAAAATATGTTGGAAAATAATTTTTACTATGGTTTTTTATCATAACATTGAGGTACCCATTGAGGCTCCAGGTACCCTTAATGTTATTTTTGTGTTTTTGCAGCAAATGCTCATAACAGTCGTTTTTGTGCAGTCTCATAATAGATGTCAATTTGTTTTTATATGTTTTGTACTTGTCCTCCTTTTCCTTTGTTGTTATGCGATAAATTCCCTATAAAGCCTATTTTTCATTTTCCAAGCTTTTCCCAACCCTTCTGGTTTTCCCCTCTTTTTTGGATTTTGTCTATATTCTTTCAATGGACAATGGAGGTCATAAAATAACAAAAATGTATCTAAAAATGCATCATATGATTGATTAGTATCGTCTACATAAACGTCCTGCCAGTCATGATTCATAAGGTCTGCCTTGAGTGTCATAATTGCCTCTAGTGATTTTATTCTAAGTTACTAGTCTGTGTATTTGTTCCTACTTTAACTTTTTGTTCATTTCTAACACAACAAAAAGAGGCAAATGATCACTTACATCTGTCACTAATAATCCACTAACTCTTACATTTGGTAAAATATCATGTCACATTTCTGCCTGAAAAACAGCGTCTGTCACCAGCAGAAAACTTTGTGTTGAAAAAAAAAAAATCACAGCAACGGTCAGCCCTCTGGACTGGACTTCAGTGAACTTTCCTACAAAGAACAGCCTCTGTGCCCCTGGATGAGAGTCAGACAGCATCCAGTTTACTGATGGCGATTATGTAATTATGTAATTTAGAGTGAAAAAATTAACTTTGTCACTTTCCAGGATGTTTGGTGGGTCTCAATCAGAACATTATAACAGCATCCATATGACTATAAACTATCTGTGGTTTTAGATTGACAGGAGGACACCGGGGAAACATCTTGAAAACACACAGACGTCATCATCATGACGTGCACCGTCACACCTCTTCAGGAGCCACAACGCTGGCTTTCTGTGTGAATTACACAGCAGTTCATCTTTAAGGTGGAGATACTTTGCTCTGTGTGAGCAAACAATGATGGAGAATTATGAATGAATGAATATGAATATCGATGCCCCCTTCGATGTGACTTCTTTTATTAGGTGAGCCCCGAATAATTACCAAATAATTACTGTCAGAGGACCCTAAGAAAAAATCTCACAATGTTTCATTTTTCATTAAGAATTATGGCAGAAGAGCCACCATTTTCTATTTACATTATTAAAGATGAATGAGAAAAACGTAATTGTCTGCATTCCAAGTCTTTTTTTTTCTTTTTATTATGTATTGTTGTACTGAGCCATAGCCTCAAAATGTAGTTTTGTAACCCCACTCTAACTGTTACTTCCTAAACTCTAAAACCAAACACCAACCTCGAGGGTGCTCCACGTCTCTGTCAAAGTCCCAGTTCAGACACGGCAGTGGTAGTCGGCACATTTCCCACTCCAGTCTGATTATTAGACTTTTAAGAGTTAATCAGTCAGGATCTCATTTAGTTTAATGATCCATCAGCTCTTTTGAGACCTCCACTTGCTTATCTATCAAACTGTGCTGTGTGTTGTTCTCCCTACCCGATCCAAACAGCGGTCCAGTCTTGTCCAATGATAATAACAGATTCCAGTCACACCATCGCCTCTGCTATTTGATGTTCACATATAAACACTGGGATGTGGCTCTGTGCCACCCACTCAGCCTCCCCTATGTGGTAAGCGAGTATGTGACACTACACCTATTGTTTGATGCTCTCTGGCCTCTCTCTCCCAGACTTTTCTGGAAAACCCTGCCTGGGACCCGGATCCAGGATTGTTATGTTTCATTAAACACTGCTGCCTCCAGACTCAACCATCCTGTGTTGTCAGGATCAACACGCTTGATAAATAAGAATTAATGTAGGATTAAGAATCTTTCAGGTCGAATTTAGATATAAATTCTTCATAAACAAACTGGAATTGTTCAAGGCCTGTAAATGACTATGCATTGCAGATACAGCGGTGTAAACAGTGGATCTAAATAGTCTTTTTTTTAACAATGGTGTCTTTACCGAGAAGCCCAATCAATTAATTTCAGTGGAACTATACTTAAGGTTTTGCTATAAAAAGGAAACCAGGTGTGTTCTTCTTTTAGAGCAGTTTCTTGGTGCTCAAATAATACTCTCATACATATCTCAAACTTTTTAAAGATGACACCTGCTCCTGGAATGTAATCACTGTTAACAACGTCACACGCAAGTGAAATCATTGGCTGAAAAATACGGGTGTGTCATAATTAACTTGGATATCTGCCATCATACACACAAGTACAATATAGTGTATCTGTGATAGCTTAGAATCTTACTCGTTTAAGTTTTTGATACAATAACAAAATCTCTGTGTAAATTATACAATGAATGAAGCATCTTCAGTCAGGCTGAAAAACACATAAGCCCAGACATCAATTAAATCAGTGTTTCCCACACAGTAATTTATTTGTGGCGGTCCGCCACAATATCAACATTAGCCGCCATATATCATTTCTCTATTGTTGGAGCTACGCATCCAGCTCTCACTCGCGTAAGACAGCACACCCATGGATCAGAGAATAGCATGATGTTATATACTCCGATACAGTTGATGGCGATGTGATTTTTAGTCATTCGGTAAACCCAACAAACAAGAAGACGCGGAAGACTACTTAAGGCAGTTGGCTTGGCATGTCTTCCTCTGCAAGGAAGATGGCTGACCTCATAGTCCAGATCAAGCCCCCACATAGAGCGCCAGGCCTTGAAGCCAGTTTTTGTTGTGGCCAAGCCATGAAATTACATCCTCATGTGATACAATTCTCAATTGCAATCAATTCTGTTTCTATTTTTTCTTTTCATGCAATGGTCTTGTCAAGAGAGTTTTATTGGTACAGCCCAAAATCCTAAATCACAATTACAATCTGTTCAACCCATGCACCTCTCTGTCCATAGGACCCTCCATTTAGAAAGGGAAGAACCCCCCCCAAAAATTCATTTTTAAACCCTTATTTAAAAAAACCCCCAAATACTTCACCCTTTTTTAAAAGAATGAAAATAAATTGAGCCAACTTCCTGCTTGGTTTCATGCACACAATTCTGGACTTTGTTTAGAAATACTTTGTCTTCAGTTGGTTAAAAGTTAGATACATGTTTGTATGCTTAATAGGCTTAGGCTGATATTAGATATTATTGAATATGGCAATATTTGCCTTCATATGTGATTTTTTTTTTCATTATTGAATATCCAACAGCTGTTAAGGCATCAACAACTTTTTATTTTGAAACAAATGTATACAGAGCTGTCATTGCAGGGGAGGGAATGCACATGTTGTGTAATATTATTTATTTAAAAGTGTTGTATATGTTGCTGCAAAGGTACAAGTAAAGAAGTGAACAGCATATTAACTACTGAGTATATTTATTCTTTCCATTTGTAAAAATAACATATGAATAGAATAAATTGAAACAATTCTATTAATAGTGTCTAATACCATATATGGGCGGGACAATATTGTGTCATGGCTGTCATGGGGAAATGTGACAGCTGACCACACAGCACTTTAAGCAAATGGGTCAGTCTCTAGTATTCCTCCTGAAATCAGTTATAGCTGTTTTCACACAACCAAGGTTCGTCTTTATCTTTCAACTTTGTTTATTCACACTGAACTGAGCAGCAGTGGCTTCATGCCACTCCAGTGTGTCATTTCATAAAGTATGCAGTGCTGAGAGACCAAAAGAAGATGATGACATTGAGAGCTTTTTTCATTTCATGTTTCCACCAACTCTTCATAATCATATGAATGCAGTTATATGTGTTGTGATTGAGATCCTGACCCACCATGCATCCTGGAAAGTGTCAAAGTTGCATTTTTCGGTAAACGGGGCGCTGTCTGACTCTTACTCATGGGGAGGGAGGCTGTTTTCTGGTGAAAGATCACTTAAGTCTCGGAGTGGAGGGCTGAAAGTGATGGGGACAGACTCTGTTTTTCAAGTGTGATGAAGAGTTGGTAGGACATACAGGATGTCTGGGACTATTCCATTTGTTTTTTGTATGTTTTTTTCCCTTATATAAGATGCTGAAGACACAATCTGTTACCACATGTTGTTTGGTCATGTGGGACATCTCTCTTTTATTTGATGAGTCAAGGATCAAAAAGTTACACCTTTGCTGCACAAACTGACCCCCCCAATCGCATCTCTGTGACTTTCATATGAACTGCGTGGCGAAATATGGGTGCTAGAGTCCCACCATGAGAAGGCAGTGCAAATGAGGCTTATGTGTCATCTCAAGTTAATATATTTTTCTGGTCACAAAACCACTTTCCATACACCATTTGTTCTCTCACACCCACCCACAATACATACATAAAGTTTAGTTTCATATGCAGGCCCTCCTCTCTCTCTCCTTCATATTACTGTCTGTAGGAGGAAACCCAGGAGGGAGTAACATCCTGCAAAGAGGGCAGGGTCAGGAAAAGACCAGTGCAATTTATGGTGATACTGACTCATATCCCCACAGCCCTGTTTGCTTATTTCCAGGAAAAGGATACTAGTGTCAGAAAAATCATTATCAAACTTCTTGCTGTGCAAAGTAATCCCTTTACAGACTAGTATTTAGAGGAACTATCGCAGTGACCATAAACAATGCACTGTACATACGAACAAAACTGTATCCAAAAAAATCTGAAACTGCGTCAAAACCTAACCCTGACCATACCTGATACAGTATGTAGCAGCATGGTGCTGTAAGGCAGAGTGACCCCAAGTCATTTATATCTATTCACTAGTAGAAACACTTCTCTTGACACCACTAACCATTAAAATCATGCAATCTAGTACAACTATTACATTTATTTGACACTGTTTGCTGCTCTGTTGTGGTATGAACCTTCACAGAACAACATGAACATGACAAAACACAAGTTGGTCCAAACAAGTCAGGTTTTGTTGGATTTTTGGTATTTTTGTGACCTTTCTCACCATCAACTCCAAATAAAGTTACAGACCTGTTAAACAGCAACTTTAAGCTCATCATGACAAACACAGAGTTAATGATTAAAAGTGAGCTAAGCTGACTGAGCTGCACCACACTGATCCATACCTCCATATCCACTGTACATGGTGGCCTTGGTGGTTGATGTCAAGTCTCTTCAGAGATGGATCCACCCAATTCCAGACACAAGTGCTCAGTCCCAGTCCAAGTGCACTCTTGCTTTTCTATCCAATCTCTTATTTTTCTTAGTCTTTTACTTTCTTACTCTGTTTGGCATCTCTTTCACTTCTCTTATAACTAACCAGAACTATTTCCCTTTTTCTCTTCCCCCATATCCACTGACAGTTGCTAATCCTCAGTCCATTTACCCGCTGATCCCCTATCTCTCTCCAACAATGATACAAGATGAGGAGGGGGAGGAGGCATGAGTGGGAGGAGGACATAAAAGGAAAGAGCAAGGCGGGTCCTCCCTCTTCCCAGCTGACATCACTGGTTTTTCCTGGTCCTTCCTCTCCCTGTTGAACATATTGTTTCTGACCTACACCACACAATTCATCAGTAAGCCTCATGTAGCTGAACTTGACTATTACCGCAGCACAATGCAACATCATACAGCAGCCAACCATGTTGGCCAATGAAGTTAATGGAAACACACATTCCTTAGGAAACCAACAGCATTTTAAATGTTACAAACTAAAGAACACACATTTCACAGTTCAGTTTCAAGTTCTAGTTGCTAAATCTAAAAGTTTCTGTAGTGTCTCTATCAACACTTAAAATCTGTGTAAAGATTAAATTAACGTTTACCACAGCATCTCCATCATATTCTGCCGTTTGATTATCAGCTGATAAAAACTGAGTGCAACATTTGCCAGAGTGTTCTCAAGCATTATGAGGTTTAGGTGCAGCACCTGAGCCATTTGGAGCAACACCTAATCAGATTCATGTGAAATCCTTGGGGAGGGTATCCAAACTGAATGACTTTTCCAAGGTCAAATGGTCCAACAGTGGCCCTTGGTGAGGCTGTGACAGAAGGTAAACTAGGACACAGGACTACATGGCAGCTTATTAACGAAATTCTATGTTTTTTAAGTTGAAAAGCTTAAATGTCCTCTTGGGGAGGACCCCCATATACCCTGCCATATAAATGCAACAAAGACTTCTGCAAATTCATGGAAAACACTGCCTTCTATCTTATATGCAAACCATATAATAGGGGTACCCTGCCCTTCATGCTACAAATAAAGCAGGGGTGCCAGTGTTGCTTTCAAACATGATTAGTTTGAGCAGATCTAATGCCACAACAGAACAAGCACATTTAACAGTGCTCCGTATTTTCTTACTGCATCTATATTGAGCAGGACAACCAATACTTTTAAAAGGAAGAACCACAGAGAACACTTTTATAAAGCAAAAACTACACAACATACACACAGTACATTTCTCAGCAGAAGGGAGCAGACTCTTCCTTTTCAAAATTGTTTGCCATTTGCTGGATTTTCTTTTAGATTGCTTGGATGCTTGAATCTTTTTTTTAGTCTTGGAGCCCAGCATTACCCCCATTCTATGGACAAAGACATCTGACACACAAATAACATCCAGGCCACATTGTCTCTGAAGAAGCACGTATGAGTCGTGGAACCTTTACAGTTTTCATTAACGTGCCCGCGTAAACCAGTAAGAGCAGTGACACAGCCCGCATGAGCAGTATTAAGGTGCAGCAGCAGCCTAGTTTTAACAGTATTTTTCTTGTGTCATATGCACAGCTCTCAACAAAAATAGAAAACAGAATATCAATACACCATATATTGTTTTCCTTCCTTATGCAATATGGATAAGGAAGGAAAGGATACAACAAATATCGATATTGTCATTTAAGAAATCTCTTTAAACTTTCTCTAAACAGATTCCCCGGCCAATTTGACTTCCCAGCATTGCTATCTATGGCTCCTCTTGGTAATCCTTATCACATAACTGAGAGAAACATGGCAGAAGAAGGGGAAGGTTACAGTCAGATCATGGCAGACAGCAAAGTTAAGAAAGTTACATTAAGAGATGTCCCAACCACACAAACAAAACAACACAATATGTAAGAACTGTTGGTAAAGTACATGGAGACCACTACGAACATCCAAAGCCACATGCAACACCCCCATCTGATCTCATCATCAAGACAGCAATAAATGTGAAGGTTGCAAGTCAGCAGTGAAAGCAATGTTTAAAGCAAAGCCTCCTTTCTCGTCAAATCATCACTGGTTTCAGCTGCAAGGACATCTGCCCGTACAGCGTAGTCGGAAATTAAGTTTTCTGACAAATGCTGCAAGATATCAAATACTGAGCAGAAAATATTTCACAGAAAAAAAGTTATTCCAGCTCTTTATGACGAGATGGGAGGTAACACGGAGGATGCACTCCAGTCTGCAAATAAAATTGAGGTCACCTGCGATGGATGGACTTCACGGGTCACAGAGTTCTATGTGACAATCCGTGCCCATTTTATTAATAACAAGTGGGATATGCATTCGTACGTGCAACAAACAAGGGGGATGACGAGACATTTTATGTTTTTGGTATTTGGTGTTTTCTAAGATTTTGATGGGCCATCAATGTCTGGGTAATTTTTGAGAAACACTGCAACGCAGTTGCGCTAATGTGTAGGGATACAGAGTTTCGACAGACTATTAAGTTTCGTTTTGGTCGAAAGTAAACCTCTCGTCTAGCAGCTGGGCTCTACACTGTATTTAACCGCTCGCAGATTGCCTGTTGCCTATTTGCGCTAATGTGTAGGGATACGGAGGTTCTACGGTTGAGAAAATGTAGTGCCAAAAGAAAGGGCGGTCCGCTCTTTTTCTCTGGAGCCCGTTCACTGCAGTACAAAGCTGAGCAGCTCTCTACTTCTCCAAACTGAGGCTGCGCTGATCGGTGAGTACGGCAGGGAACAGATCGACTATAGATATGTACTTTATATGACCCCACTTCAAGAAACACAAACTATCCCTTTGAACAGAGGTTTGTAATTTGTTTGTGATTTTGCGAATGGAAAGTTACTGCAAAAGTAGACATGGCCTACACCACACAATTCAGCTGAATTAAGGCAACACGAGATATAAGCTTTAACAATGTGGGTCATATTATGTGGGAGTTATGGGCCAAAAACGCTTTTGCATTGAAAATAATGCTGGTCATTGTTGGTGTGTGAGTTACAGGGGTCAGTCTAGACCACCCCTATGAATGTCATTTCCATAAGTCTTATGGTGTGGGTACAGTGCCAAATATTAAATTAGATGGCCGCCAGAGGGCCACCTAGTGGCAGATCAGTAAGTCCTTCATGAGATATCCTCAGGAGGGCACTGACAATAATTGTACCAAGTTCCGTGTTAATCCACTGAACTGATGTGGAGATATAAAATACTTTTAAAGAATGCCACCTTGTGGTCATCACCTTAAATTTTGCACAGAGCCTCAGCCGCTCCAGGGGAAGTAGTAGCCTGAGTTTCATGTCATTTGGACACACCAATGTGGAGATGTGCAACACTTCCTGTTTGAAACAAAATTTACAGGAAGTTGTTATCTAATAACTTGAATATTGTTTGGAATATCATAATTCTTTTAATAACTTTGTGTCAGGAGGGTCCACAGATGCTGTGTGCCAAGTTTTGTGCAAACTGGTGAAATCGCCTGGGAGGAATTCACTGAACGTGTGGATATAAGGTTTTTGAATGTGCAACAAAGTATATGGGAAATGAAAACGCACTTTCCTTGATTGTAGCGCCACCTAGTGGTGGAAATTCTGGACGACAATAGACTATAGAATTTTTTGCCAGGTGTGACTTATTTTATATTTTAAGTTTGGTGAGTTTTGGGGTATGTTCAGGCAGTGAAAAATCCAATCATTTTGGTAGAAGAAAAATAACAAAAAATAATCATTTGAAAAACAATAAGGACCTTGCAGGTTCCCTGCTCGGGCCCTAATTCATAAATAAACTATGTAATTTAAAAATCTTTTTAAAATGCAAATTGAAAAGACAAATTCATGTCGGGATTCACAAAATGAATTAAGAATACAGATTTTAATCAGGAATTTAAAAGGGCAATTTCCTTTTCTATCTGCAGTTCCATTTACCCACTGCGTTTCTGTTAGCTATTCCATTTACTTAGCCATTCAGCTTCTGCTTTTAGCCTCTCCATTTAGCCTTTATGTGACATTTTTTATCAATAGATAAAT
This sequence comes from Acanthopagrus latus, assembly GCF_904848185.1. Classification (NCBI taxonomy): domain Eukaryota; kingdom Metazoa; phylum Chordata; class Actinopteri; order Spariformes; family Sparidae; genus Acanthopagrus; species Acanthopagrus latus. The sequence continues at coordinate 30,571,969 of NC_051046.1, read as the reverse complement.
AAATTAGTTTACAACCTAATTTATCAATGGCTATTTGTTATTGTATAATTAGATAAATGCTCTATTACCATTACTGTGAAACTGATGATCCTCCATATTCTCTTCCTTCCTGCCTCTGTATTTGCATAGTTAACCCTAACCCTTCATACATTTATTATCCAATCAAATGAAACTTTTTTATACTTTCCATAACTGCTGAGTAATTTGTTTTACCTCCTAAAGATTCACTTGTTTAATTCTGTTTCCACACAATATCAATATTAACTTACTTAAGATAGCCAGTTATTTACAGGGGTCATACACTCTTATCCATGTTCAGAGTCATTCTGTGGTAATACAGTAATTATTAGGGACTGTGCTAACATTATTGCTTCTTGTTGATTATATAGTGCGATATAACTATGTGATGCAAGGCGATCACAGTCATTTAATGCAGCATCATAGGAACTGATTTTCTTTGTTAAGCAGTTTCTGGAGAGAGAGAGAGAGAGAGAGAGAGAGAGAGAGAGAGAGAGAGAGAGAGAGAGAGAGAGAGAGAGAGAGATTTGATTTAGATTTTTAAGAATGACTTTATTCTACAAATAAATATGATCATCTACAGACAGACAAATCAATAAATAAGTACACAATGAAATCACAATAACAATAACTCCTCAGAAAAGAACAGCTGGCTTTCTTTCGCAGAGCACAACACATCACCGTGAGCCAAAATCAGGCTGAAGTCACCCACATCCTTCATTTTTCTATATTTTTTTCTCCAATAATTAAAATTGATCATTATTCTGGCATTGCCCATCCTCTTGAACAACAGTGTCAGATTAATGCCTACCAAGTGGTCAACTTTTCTCTTCTTGCTCACATACACAGCCATCTTTGCTTGTTCCAAAATGGGACAATGGGAGTTTGCTAGTTGACATTTGTGTTTGGCTGACTTTTTGCACTTAAAACCACAAATGAATGGTTCTCTGGAGAAAATTTCCACCATTTTTTTAAACAATTTCTCCAACAAGATGAACAATAGTGCCAGACGCACATACTCTGAGAAACAGTGGAATATAGTTTCTTTGTGAGGACAGAAAGGACACCTCAGTTAATAACAGTCAGGAAAGCATTGACAGCTACCGCACCATATAAGAGCCTCCACTGTAGGTCAGCTACACTCTTTGTTAGCGGGGGTTTATACAAGCCTCTCCAGGCAGGTTTGACATCACCTCCCAAGTGCAGGTGACCTCGCCAAGGTGTATCAACGCTTTCATGAAGCTTATTTTTGTTAAGACACTTCACCATCATTTTGTACACAGCTTTACCTTTGACCTCTTGTAGGTTTAGTAGAGTACAACTGTTCTCCTCCAGGAAGGAACCAATACAGTCACCAAACCTGGGAGGAACACCTAAAGGAGGAAAAGGATCGCTAGCATTAAGCACAGTTAGACCATTACGTGTCCAGTCAGACAGTGTTTCCAGTGTCCAAGGAGCTGCTTGATAATCCTCTCTGATCACAGGCTTGCTGCTAGTGCAGCCGCATTGTTATCAGATCTGGCAATGTCCACAACAGATCCGAGACTTAAAATCCTTGTTCTGCAGAACAATTCAGCCACTGACTGGCATCCAAATGTCCTCCGTGCACCACAGGCTCCCTCAACAACCAGTAAAGGGAGTCACTGTGCTCTAGTCTTTCCTTTACAGAGTTCCACACTTTGAAGACACCAAGGTGGTAGAGGCTGAAGTTTAAAAGTTTGTACATCCATTAAAACAATGAATCCTGCAGTCCCGGACCACCAAAATGTTGTAGGACCTTGTGTGCAAGCGGTCTCCATACCAAGTCTTTAGAGCCAAACAGTAGTCTCTGGATAAAATGGAGGTGGAAAGTAGCAAAAGTAGAGGAATCCAATGTAGTTTATCCCAGAAGAAGTTTACCAGGATAGTTTGAATTCTGGAGAGCAAGTTAGGGGAGATCTACACAAGCCAGTCTGTGCCATAAAGAACAGGGCACCAGATTGTTGATCACTAGTGTGCGCCCTGCATATGACATGCTTGGAAGAAGCCATCTCCATTTTCTAAGCTTGCCCTCTATTTTCTCCCAGTTTTTTCCAAGCAAGGATTCCTCCCCCCAAAACACCCCAAGTACTTAGGTCCCACTTTCCTCCAAGTGAGTCAAGGTGTTTTTCCCAATGAGCACAGCTTCACTTTGTTTTCAGTTAATGGTGGCAGGGAATATTTTGTTAAAAATAACTACATTTTCTTTTAAAATGTGAATATCGCTCTGTTTATTGAGGATAATTACCACATCATCAGCGTACACTAATAGCTTAAGTGCACCCTGGAAAACAAACACCAGAGAGCTCTCTCCTAAGTCTGTATGGCAGAGGTTCAATAGCAAGTGAATATAACATCCCAGAAAGAGAGCATCCCTGCTGTACCCCCCTCTGGACCACAAAAGGTGCAGCTAAGCCACCATTAACTTGCAATATCACAATACAGTGTCTGGATCATAGCAATGAAACCTGGGCTGAACCCAAAAGCTTTCAGCATTTGCCATAGATACTGATGTTTGAATTGGTCAAATGAGTTTTGCGTAGGGATACGGAGGTTCTACTGTTGAGAAAATGTAGTGCCAAAAGAAAGGGTGGTCTGATGGCGATGTAAAGTGGTGTGAATTTTCCCTTTACAACATACACTTGAACTGTTATAGATTTTTTTTAAGGTGAGCCTTGTTTCAGGTGGTTTATGTCTCTTTTTCTCTGGACCCCGTTCACTGCAGTACAAAGCTGAGCGTCTGGGCTGGAGCGGCTCTCTACTTCTCCAAACTGAGGCTGAGCTGATCGGTGATTACGGTAGGAAACAGATCGACTATAGATATGTACTTGATATGACCCCACTTCAAAAAACATCAACTATCCCTTTAAGATCCTGCAGATCTCCTTCTTTTGGCAATGAAGTGATCACTGCCCTCCTACTACCTAATGGTAGTTGTCCTTTGCACAGACTGTCCTGGAATACCTCCAGCAGATCTCCACCCACCACTGACCAGAATGATTTATAAAACTCAACAGGAAGGCCGTCGATGCCAGGAGCTTTACTGGTTCTGAGACTCATTGCAGCAATGTAGAGTTCCTCTGTATCTAACACTGTGCTAATATCAGCAACCACACAAGGTAGTCCAGGGTAAAAAGATTCAGCCAGCGCCAAATCGCCCACACAAAAGCAGGTGGCATATCTGCAAATTTCAGAGCCCAACAAGTGGACGGTCTTCTTCTAGCTGTTCTTACTTTCCAAACCAAAAAAATACTGTGATGGAGCATCCATCTGAGATGCATTCATAAAACGTGAGCGGACCACAGCCCCCTGTGCTGTGATGCCCAACAGGTTGGCTAGAGCAGCCTTTTTAGATTTAAGGGCTTCAATGTGTCCTTGATTTTTGGTAGAGTCTACTAGACCCTGTAGTTCTACTACTACTCTATCTCTAGGTCTTGAAGAGACCTAGTGATATTGGGAGTATACTGCTGAAAACACTGTTTTTACCAAAATCCCACCACTGCCAGAGTTACTAGTTATTACTAGTAAAACTGTTTGAAAATAGCACAGCCACTCCACCACTGTTGGAGGTTTTATGGCTGAGAATGACTTTCCCCAGCCACTCCTTCCTCCTCAGTCATGTTCATTCTCACTTCTCGCTGAGAGTTTCTTGAACAAAAATCACATCTAGGTGCTTTAATTCCATCAGCTTGAGGAGAGAAGCTCTTTTCATATCCCATCTTGCGCCTTTGATGTTTGAAGAGACTATTTTTAATTCACTCATTGAAAAGAAAAAAATCACCAGTACAACAAATACACATACAAACAGTATGTGGAGAGGCTTCCTCCATTCATCCTCATCATTCATCCTCATCAGTCAGCTGAGCTTTGACATTTGTAATTATTGTTCTAAGACGATAAATCTCTTGGTCACTGAATGCGCCCTCCTCCCTCCTTAGCTCTGCCATAGACCTGACAAAACCTTTGAGATCAGGGAAGAACTGCTCTGGGTTTGTGACAGAAACCTTTTCATTTTCTCTTGAGGATTCTCTTGAGGATAAAAAGGCACCTCATTTTGCGAAGGCGTCCACACACACTCTTCATCTGAAACTTATCCAGTGGTTTCTTGTTTTTAGCACTGCTCTGCTCATTGCCAGAACTGTCAGAACTGTTTTTCCTTTAATAAGATCCGTTTTGTGGAGCTTTCTCTTCACACGTTTTCAGCCATCAGTTCATGTTCAACACTCGTTTACATGCACAGCTTAGACAGACAACAGCCATCTTTAGACTATGCTACTCCAGGTGTACATGCTAGTGAGAAAATCGAATTATTGCCCAAAGCATGTCATACCCCACCCTACGACAGGTGGCGCTGTACCCATTTCAACTAGTGGTAACAGAGCCACCTCCAGCTGACGTCTTTACATCACCAGCAACAAATGCACCTCGGTATTTCAGAGAGATGGTGTATGAGGAGCGAGACAAAGCTACATCTTCGTACATTTTGTACATGGTGTACATGATAATTACACAAACTAGATGCACAATGGCGCTCTTTCTTGGGGTTATTTCAGAGGAAAGATGCCGCCGCTGTCCTTCTACTTCCGGCTCACGGCCCCGGGAAAAAAATCAGGAGCCTGTGCAGAATGTAAAATCTGAACCCAATCTGATAGAATGTATACATGCGACTATCAATCCAATAATCTAGGTGATTTAATTCGAGTATGAGAAATCCAACCCAGTCTGATTTTAATCAGACTAAGGTGTATACATGCATCTGAAAAATCTGATCACAATCGGACTAACCCAGTAATTAGTTTTCGTCAGTGTCATGTAAGTTACGCACTCACTGTCTGCACCTTTTTGTTCTGCATCACCAGTTTCCCCAGCCCACTTCTTGTCCTCAGTTTTCTCTGGTCTGGACCTTTCTGTCATCTGACTTCACTTTCACTTTTATCTTGTTGCAGTGTCACAGTCTGCTCTCTGTCCTGAGTGTCTGTCTCTGACACCTGCTCTTTCTCTGGACTGTTGAGCACTGAGCTCGTCAGGCTCCACCACAGGTCACCGTACATTAGGCCAGACTGACCTACCCACGGTCCGCAGTGTGGCCTGTTCAGGTGGTTGGTTGCCCGCCCAGCTGGCTCAGCTGTCCACACTGACCTGGGCTCCTCTTTGGCCTGGGGGCAGGAGCAGACAATATGTCCCTCGTCTGTTAGAAATCATGATTTTCTTTGCTGGACTCACCAACGGGAGAACAGGTGTAAACGAATCACTCACCACAACACCACTCTCAACAACCTTCTCCACTTTACTAATGTCATCCAAAAAGGTGACAATAGCGCTGTTCATCCGGGAGGCAGATTTGATACTGTCAAACCACACAACCTCTCCAACAGCATAGCTGGCCTCCTCTACTGAACAGCTGACATGTGGGAAATCTTCACCGCATGTCAGTGTGTCAACCTCTCCAGCTCCACCTGACTGCTGACAACAGGCATGATGCCCGACTGTCGACAGCAACCAAACCAAACAAACAAACAGCAACAAACAAAACAGTCAACACAAACAAAAGACACTTAACACATAGAATACAGCAAAGTTTGAAACTCACTTGCCCCATAGGTCACTCACTCATGCGCACACAAGAGTGAGGGAGAGAGAGAGAGACAGAGAGTGAAAGTGAGAGAGAGAGTCTCTAAATCACCAAATCAGAGTAAAGCAAATTATAACACAATGTAAAGAAACCTATCTGGAACATTGGAAAGAAGACACTAAAAGCGAAAGTAGATTAGAATGATATCTGGCCCTTAACAGAGATTATAAACTAGCAGAATATCTCTCTACTGTCAGAGATAGAAAGCAGAGACAGATCCTGACCTGATACAGGCTCAGTGACCACAAACTGACAGTCCAAACAGGAAGACACAAAAAATTATGGCAACCAAAAAAAAACAGAAAATGTGTTCATTGTTCAACAGGTGAGGTTGAGACAGAGATGCACTTTCTCCTACAATGTGAAAAATTCAATGGAACAAGGGACATTTATTTTGAAAAATTCAGCTCTATAATCTTAGATTCCAAAGAGCAGAATGACCAATCAAGGAGAAGGAGACAGGGCATATCTTGCTGCCCAATATATATCAACATGCCACAACCTGAGGGACAGTGAGTGAAATCCTGTGTTTGAAGGCTTGAAAAGCAAAGAAAGTAAACAGTTAAACAGCCTAGCCCCTGTGGAATAAACTACTGGTCGCCATGGAAACCAGTCAGCGGCCAGCTAATAGAAGAGAGAGCAGGGAGGTTGGATAGCTGCTAAATGTAAGAGTTCAGCAGCTAGGGAGAAACACAAGGACAAGACACTACGGGAAAATCCAGAGGTCCTCTTCACTGACTACACCCAACACAAAGAAGGAAGGAAGAAGAACAACCTCATATTCTTCACTGACTCCATCTACATCTGGAAAGATACTCTGTGCAACAATTATGCATATGTATCCAGTGAAGGCATCGGCTCAGGAAGCAGATGAAAGATCTGTAAAGATGAACAGCCCGACAAGGATGACCCTCTGCTCACTGAACCAAAAGAAAGATCATGGTCCAGGAGAATGAAGCCAACCTGGAGTACTTTGAAGAGGCATTCACCTTGTTAAAAACTGAGGTGAACACTAAGAGGATCAATGTCCACACTGACAGTGAAGATGATGAGAGCCCAACAGAGAGCCCCACCACCTTGTCCATCTCTGCCCCTCCCACACCTGCCAGCTCCACCAACCAGCTAAAGGAGAGTCTGGCCCTGCTGGAGCTGGACTTTGCTGAATTCAAAGAGCTGACCCAGGCCAGCTTGTCTGACTATCAAGACACGACTGTGCAGCAGCTCAAGAGAGACAACCAAGTCTTGGAATCTGACCTCAGAGGAAGTGTAGTGGCACTAAAACAGGAGAACAATATGCTTCGTATTCAGTTAGCTAAAGTGAAGGAGGATGCTGAGAATAGAGAAAGGAGCTTCACCAGGAAAGTCCAACACCTGACAGACCAACTCTCAGCAGTCCCCACAGTGACAACTACAGAGACACAGATTCTACCTGCAAGTGTCCCAAACCCCTGCCTTCTTGCTGTCTCGCTGTCTGTGCTCTGCACCAGCCCAATAACATTCCGGCAACTCCTGATACACCCACACAGCCAGCCACCAACAGCCAGCTCTACCCATCCCAGCTGCCCTCCACTTAGCCAAAAGAACAAACTCCTGGGTGACTCAAATGGGAAATTTCTGGACACAAACAAGCCTTTTCCTGGTAAAAAAAAAAAAAAAAAAAAAAAAAAAAAGTGCTGTTGAAACGCTGCAGCACCACAGGCCAGGCAATGAAGCTGTGAAAAGAGGAGACCCTCATTAGCCCTCAATACCTGGTGATCCACACAGGAACAACCTGCACAGCCTCTGAAAGGACACTGCTGAGGCAGTGAGGAAGATGGAGGAGCAGGCCAATAAGGAATTCCCTGACACCTGCATTGTGATCTCCACCCTGCTACCTAGGACAGACATCCCTCCTCATGTCATCCATGACATCAATATGGAGATCAGAAGAGGATGTGCCATCTTACCCAACATACACCTGGCCCTCCACCCAACCATTGGCACCTGGGACCTCTATGATGGATTCAGTCTTCACAAAGAGAAGGTGAAGATCTTTGCAAAGACCCTCAAAGACACCCTTGCACCCTCTCTTTTACAACAAAGTTCAGAGACCATCCAAGACCTCCTCTTCTCTGTCACCACCCGATCACCCCCCCTGCTGTGAGGTGACACAAGAGCTCAGCCTGGACCTTCCACTCCCCACACACCCACCATCTCACCACTGTGAAACACAACCAAAGGAGACTACTTTCCCCCTCCTCAGTCCCTGCCCACCATTCCCCTTTACAGCATCAGCAGCAGTACTATACAACAGCACCTGACCCTGGTCGACCTCCCCATCCACAGAAGCGGAGCTATGCAACAGAACCTGCCCGTGGTCCCCAAGTTGTCAGTTTCAAAGTTGTTACTACCATGTAGCTAATGGCTAAAAGCTAGCTAAAGCTGTGTTTCCAAACTCTTGGACACTGTTCACATAACCTCTTTCGCCAGTCTGCACATGTTTCCAGACTTTTACTGTGACAACCAAGCTCCCTCGTAATATTAAACTCACTTCAAATGCCACTGCATAGTCGACCGAAGCAGAGCTAACTAGTCAATTTCAAGCTGACTTCACCATACTCGTAGGCAACTGTAAATACAATCAAAACGTGGTGACGGGTGCAGTTGCTGGGTCCCGTATGGTTGGGACTGATCCTTTTATGAGGGTCAGTGTCAAGGCAAAGCCAGCTTTGTACTGACCCTCATTCTCATTACTGAGGCAGTCCGATGTGAAGTGGTTAGCACACACATACAAACTAACAGAAAGCGTAGCCGGCACGTTGTTGTTAACCCTTAGGAATCCAAGGTATAATTGGCCGTTTTGACTATTTTTGATTTTACCATTATATTCCACCTTAAAAACTATTTACCTTGCCTTGTTTGGTGTCATTATTTTCAGCACAACCTCACGTGTGAATCTACAGTTATTTTTTTCATTTTGACATACTGTATTAACACAAGGAACCTAAAATCACAAATAACCATAAAATCTTAGTAGGAAAAAGTTAGATTTTTGATTGTGAAAACCACAAATATGTTTAATGAACCAATTTCATTACTTAGAATGCAAATACAAATTGTTGTTTGCTAAAATTGTGCATATGTTTTTGAAATTTACAAAGTTATATGTAACTATTTACGTGCAGGCAATGCCTCAAGCTCAGGGCTTCTCAGCTCTCCTGCCTGTTCCACATTCAGCAGTCTCCTCATTGTTTTGACTCACTACACAAAAAAAGACTACACTACAGACTAAACACACTACACCAAACACTACATTACACACTAATTATACACTTCAAACACGCTATATGTCACAAATCTCTCAACTCAACATCTCTATTGCTGTCTCTATCTGCTGCCTGTGTCTCTGTCACCATCTCTCCCACAGCTTCCCCCATTCCTCAGCAACCAAATCGCGTGATTTATCATATAATTTTGTGATTGGTTGGTGTGATGGCTTTTTCCACCAACAGGAGCGTGTTTTTTTTTGCTTGCAAACACTTCCTGATTCCTCCCATCGCAATGTTAGCGAAAAAACGTGGCGGACAATATTGATCATAACTCCGGTTTTACTTAGCCTATCAACACAAATTAAAAAAGTTGTATATAGTTTGAATGCTGCGCCAATACATGAAGTCACCGAGGCTCCGTCTCGGTGCTACATCATCTTAAATCAGTCACGTGATTTGATCATACCGGCGTGATCGTCGACTCTTAAGGGTTTAAAATGAAATGCAACCACTGTCTCTTCTGTAGCTGGGACAGAATATAACTACTGATGTTGATTTATTACATGGCTCTTCTTAATGCTGTAGAATGCTCCATTCACTTGAATGGGCCTTCCCAACGCTGGGTGGTGAATTATTTTCGGAAAATTGACCGTTGCTAAGCATATTTGACCGCGGTCAAGGAAAGTGGCATTTTTGCCTCTGATTCACGTATTTTGTAGCACTCAGTGCTCTAAAATTTAAAATCACTGGGATGTACTGGTAATGTTCTGCCACACCAGTAGGGGACGATGTACTACATTGAATGGTATGTGTATGCTTCAGTCAGTCAATTATCAAACCACTGTGGAAGTACACCTGAAAGTTGTCGGTCGTCTCTCATACCGTTGGCATACTGATACTACAATAAGTGATTATATTATTATCAGTTTGACTAGAGAAGTCATCATAAAATAGCGATGAGTCAAAAAAAACCACCAATGCCGTCTGATAAGGACGAGGTTGCGGGAACTGATGCGGATAACAACGTTGTCGACGGAGGAGAGACCACGAGAATGGCAGCACTCATTGGTCATATTGATGCCTTTAACAAGTCCACGGACGATGGTTGAGGTATGTCGAGAGGTTTGAAGATTTTGCCGAAGCCAATGATGTCCCAGCAGCATAGATAGTTGCCGTATTTGAGCATAGTAGGAGCTACGTCATATGGAGTACTGCGTAGTTTTCTGGCTCCAGATAAACCAGGAAGTAAACCATACGTGGTCCTCATAAAAATTCTGACTGACCACTTCTCTCCAAAGCCATTTTAATTGCGGAGAGATTTCATTTCCATGAAGGTAATCAGGAAGAGGGAGAGAGTGTGTGGCCGTTTTATAGAAGCTATCCGAACACTGATTTTGGTACTCATTTGCATGATGCTTTGCGCGATATAATTGTTTGTGGCCTAAGCAATGAAAATATCCAGAGAAGACTATTAACAGAAGAAGCATTAACATTTCAGAGTGCTGTGACCAAAAGTACACCAAAGAAAAATGCAAAACAAAAATGAAACCAAGGAAGCAGTTTGAAAAAGCAAAAAGAGGAAAGATTCATGAAGCTGGAACCAATGCTCCTGACAATGAAGGGAGCCCACATCAGATTCATACTCTGAATTGACGCTGCATATGGTGTCAGCAGTGGTTGAGGACACAGAGCTAGTGAGGGCAGTTAAAAAGGAAAATGCAGCGTCGTCTTTGATGATGACTAGATCCAAGAATGGTCATCTCATTGAAATGGAACTTGACACCGGGACAGCTGTATCCCTGATCTCAGTGGAGACGTACAAAACCAAATTTGCCAATGTGCATTTACGGAAGCCTAATGTAGTGTTGAAAACTTACACAGGGGAAGTGCTGTTACCAGAGGGCATGGTGAAATTATGGGTGAAGATGAATAAACAGAAAGTCAGATTGTCCTTATACGTTGTGAAAGAGAAGTCACCCCCATAATTTGGCCGCGAATGGCTAAGGAACATAAAGCTGGACTGGCGTGAAATGAGAACAGGGCACAAAGCCCATGAGACACTTGAAAATGTTCTGAACTGTCACGCCCCAGTTTTCAGTGAAACCCTTGAAACACTGAAGGTGTGTGAAATGTCCCTGACGTTGAAACCAGGCCAACACCCTAAGTTCCGTCAGGCACATATAGTCCCATTTGCAATGAGACCAAAAGCGGACGCTGAAATTGATCAATTACTCCAGCAGGAAGTAATCTCTCCAGTTCAATTTAGTGAGTAGGCAACCCCAAATGTACCTGTCATTAAGAAGAATGGTGGCATGAGGATCTGTGGGGATTTCAAAGTTACAGTTAATCCGGCTTTATGTGTTGAACATTATCCAATACCTTGTATTGAGGACCTGCTTATGTCTTTGTCCGGAGGACAGCATTTCAGCAAACTGGATCTTTCACAGGCTTATCTCCAGGTGCCTGTCAGTGAAGATTCACGTAAATATCTCACTATCACTACACACAAAGGCATGTTTTCAATCGGTTACCTTTCAGGATTACGTCTTCACCCTCAATTTTCTAGAAGATCATAGGACAAGTGTTGTAAGGACTCTTCAATGTCCACTGCTTTTTGTACAATATCCTGCTAACTGGCAACGATGACAGTCATCATCTGAAAAACTTGAAGGCTGTACTCAATTGGTTGGAACAATTTGGATTGAGAGTTCAAAGGGAGAAGTGTGAGTTTTCAGGAGCTCTCTGGAGTATCTTGGGCACATAATAGACTCAAAAGGACTTCACAAGTGGGGAGTCACGATCGGTTGGACAGGATGGCGTCTTAATTTTCTTCTCCTCAACCCCAACTTGTAAAACACGTTTCTTATACCCGTAAGAGAGTTTTCTTTTGATATTAGAAGTTATATCCTGCCTTTTGTGGATAAGATGTCTGATGCAAGCAAGAAAGGAACAGCTTCGTCCTCAAAAAAGACTACACGCGAAGTTGAAGCTATCGCAGAACTCGTGCTAGAAAAGAAGCATGGCTACCTGGAAGCACGTTTTTACCAGCTGGAACAAATCGGGAAAGACACCGAAGAGAAGTTATCCACTATACAGGCGGACTTAACATCTTTAAAAGGAAGTATTGGGAATGTGAGGGCAGAAATGGAGAAGATTAGGTCTGAGGTGAAAGGCAATTCTTTTATGCTAAGTCAACATGAGGATGTACTTGAACAGCTGCAACTTAAGCTAGCTGACATGGAGGATCGCAACAGGAGATGCATCCTCTGCACTGTTGGCCTTGCTGAAGGAGTGGAAGGATCGAATGCGGTACAATTCCTGACGAATTCCTTGCCAGAGTGGTTTCCCACCTTGGGAGATCTTAATGGCGAAATTATGAGGGCGCATCGAATATATAAAGACGACAGGAATAGGACCGGTGCCCGTACCATGATTTTCAATGTCCTTCGCTTTACCACCCATCATCGCATCCTACGAGAAGCTAGGAAATCACCTGCCACCGTGAACGGACGAAGGATTCGCCTTTCCCCAGATTACAGTGCCTACACTCTACGGAGACGCCAAGCATTCTCCCAAGCCATGAATACCGCGAGAGCCAAGGGGATTGAATTCTCTCTACGGTACCCTGCCACGTTAAAGATCAAAACAGGGGGACAAACTGAGTCGTTTCAGTCTCCTAAAGACGCCGAGGACTTCGTCAACTCTCTGTCGATGGCTGGAGCTACGGAGAATCCGCACCAGGTTCCGCTGGACACGGAGGTGCAGCCAGCTAATGACGAAGAGTAACTGCAGAAGACTACATTCCCCACCTCTCCTATTTTTCCCCATATTTTTTGCAGCTCTTTGGAATATACTGTCCGGGACATATTTTAGGATACCTTGTGGATATATATATATATATATTTTTTGCTGTTGTCTGTGTGGTATTGGAGTAGCTTAAACTGGATCGCTAACCTGGACTAGCTAATGCTAGCGCTTTCTGGCTGCGACCGTGGTACAGTGCCTGGCGCTAACCGATATTTTTGTGAAGCTTTTGGACTTTGCATGGACCTGAAGTTCATTTGAATTCTTGTTTTTCATATCTTCGACTAGCGGTATCCTATTGCATTTGCTTTTGTCTTTCACTTTTGAACTATTGATAGTGGGACACTATGGACAGCTGCAAATTTTTCTTTTTTTTTTTTTTTCGGTTGTTGGACTGTTTGTTCTCAGCATTGGAGAGGTGAAGGATAAGGATAATCTGTTCTCTCTCACAGTAGCATATTAGTATAGTGCTACTTCGGCAACCTATTCTGTTTGCAGAACTTATTCTGTGGATTGTTATGTTTTACTGTTAACTTTGTGGCATATTTAGCTCAGGTTGGTCACAGGTCTTTGGGTTGAGCTTTTGGATATTGCTGCCCCGTATCCATACGTGGTCACGGATCAGCCTAGAGTTTTGTTTGCCTGCCTATTTTATTTTAAGTGTAATGTCTCAAGTTATGTCCTGTCTTGTCTGTCAATGTTTGTCCTTGTGTGTTGTTTTCGTCTTTGGGGGATATTTCATTCTGTAGATATCTTGAATGTTATGTGGGGAAATTCAACATTTGTGTCAGGGGGTTATGGTTATTTGCTTATGTGCAGGGGTGTTAGTTATGGTTGCTGCCAATATTTTCAGTTCCCCGGCTTACTCTTGAGATCGGGTCAATATAATGGTTGAGCTATCTATTTTAGTATGGAACGCAGGTGGATTAAATACACCTCATAAGCGGACTAGTGTGCTGTCACTACGCCGTCGTAAGAAAGTTGATATTGCCCTTATACAGGAAACACACTTGTTAAATCCTGATTCTAAGCACCTGGCTAATAGATTTTACCATGTCATTGCGTCTTCAACAGTAAATACGAAAACTAGAAGAGTGGTGGTTGTAACTAGACGTAATCTTCCTATCAAGGTGTTGGACATCAGGGCGGACAATGTAGGCAGGATGGTAATTGTGAAAGCGGAGATTTATTGCTTCAGTTTATGCCCCAAACAAATCTGAGAAAGATTTTTATGACCACTTAACACGTTATACGCTTGAACTGACTGAGTATTCAATAATAGTTGGAGCTGATATGAATGCCGTGTGGGATGTTGCTCTGGATCGCTCCCATTCACGAGCCTCAAGGGACCAGGAACTGGCTACTGTTGCTTTGCGATCTTGGGCCCCAAGTCTAGGTCTGGTGGATGTTTGGCGATCAATGAATCCGACCCTAAAGGACTTCTCTTTCTTCTCTCACAGGCACAAAACATTTTCTAGAATAGATTTTCTGTTTTCATCCCCCAACCTTTTTCAAAAAATGTATACTGCTACTTTGCTTCCTATTGCTCTGTCAGACCATAAAGGTGTTTTCTGTCACGCCACTTTGAAATGCTTGTCCAAACGTGCCACTAGGTGGCGCCTCAATTCTTCTTTATTAAAGAATGGGGATTTTAAAGCGCAATTCCTAACTGGGTTGGATGAGTTTCTGTCTTTTAATGCAGGCTCTGTAGATGACCCAAGGATTCTGTGGGATGCAGTAAAAGGTTTCATAAGAAGTAATGCCATACTTTTTAGTTCCAATTTTTGTAAAGTGAAATCTTCCAGATTGCAATCTCTTGAACTGGAATTTTCCAGACTAGATTCTCTTTTGCAAAATAATTACTCTTTGGACATTGAGACCAAATATGATCTTGTTAAAAAAGAGATTAATGACATCTCAAAGCAGCAATCAGAATTTCTAATGCATAGAACTAGACAGAAGTACTATTTTCACGGATCCAGACCCAGCCATTTACTGGCCATGAAAATTAGATCTAATGACCATTTTTCAGATATCTCTTCTATTAAATCAGCTGCTGGTCTCATTACAACAGAACCCAAACAGATTAACAAAACATTTAGTGATTTTTATTCGACCTTATACCAGTCTGAGAGACAGTTAAATAAAACCGAATGTGAGAATTATCTTAAACAACTAGATTTACCATGTCTGTCAGTAGAAGACTCTTTGAACCTTGACAACCCATTAACGTTAGAAGAATTAGAAAAAGCAGCATCGTCTATGCAGCCTAATAAGTCTCCTGGGTTAGATGGCATCCCTCCTGAGTTTTATATTTTATTTTGGGAGAAATTAGGTCCTTTACTCTTAGACATGATCACAGCATCAATTAAGACTGGCAGTTTTTCAAGAGATGTCAATACAGCTCTTATTTTGTTGCTCTTAAAGAACGAAAAGGACCCCACTGACTGTGCTAGTTATAGGCCCCTGAGTCTGTTAAATGCAGATCTAAAAATGTTTGCTAAGCTACTTGCGCGGCGTATTGAAAAGTTTATGCCATTTTTGGTTCATTGTGATCAGACTGGATTCATAAAAACTAGACTTGCGTCTGATAATGTTAGACGCCTTCTCACGTTATTGATTCTGCCAAAGATGTTAAAGCCCCACAGGTTGTGCTGTCTCTTGATGCTATGAAGGCCTTTGATAAGTTGGAGTGGTCTTTTCTGTGGTCTGTGTTGGAAGTTATGGGATTTGGCAAAGGGTTCATTCATATGATTCAGGTCCTGTACTCTAGCCCTACCGCACAAGTTCTAACTGGGCAATTATTTTCTGCTCCATTCCCTGTCACAAGATCATCAAGGCAGGGCTGCCCCTTAAGTCCATCACTTTTTGCCCATTCACTGGAACCACTAGCACAAATGATACGTCAGTCTGCTTCCATAGATCCCATTTCTATTTTAAACACAGAACACAAGGTGGCTCTATTTGCGGATGATGTGCTAGTCTTCATGGAAAATCCAAATCAATCATTACCAAATCTTTTGTCAGTATGTGAGGAGTTTGGCTCTTATTCTGGATTTAAGATCAATTGGTCTAAATCTGCTCTTCTTCCTCTAAATGATGCTGCAAGAACAATCCCTTTCCCTGTTAATGTCCCTGTTGTCCAACACTTTAAGTATCTTGGAATAAAAATCTTTCCGTCTTTATATCGCATTACAAATCATAATTTTTTGGAAATGCATAAAACTGTTAAGAATGACATGGATAGGTGGGCTGTCCTGCCAGCCTCACTTCAGGCCCGGATTGCTATTGTTAAGATGAATATTCTACCAAGAGTTAACTTCATCAGTTGAATGATCCCGTTCTGTCCTCCCACGGATTATTGGAGGAAGCTGCACTCTGACATTTCCCAATTCATCTGGAACAAAAAACGTCCCAGACTTAAATTTTCTACATTACAAAGAAGTAGAGAGCATGGTGATTTAGCTGTACCAAACTTTAAATATTACTTTTGGTTTTTTGTGCTGCGCCCTGTTGTTACTTGGCGTGATCCTGACACACCGGTATCCTGGCATGGGTTGGAGGAAAAAATAGTTGAGCCATGGAGTTTAGAGGATGTTCTCTTTTCTAATATTTCTGATAAACAAACCATGCTACATTTTGGTCCCTTAGTTTCAAATGTGATTCGAACATGGTGGCTAGTAGAAAAACATTGTAAGATATCCTGCAAATGGCATACATTTTCCCCTCTGTTCAATAACAAAGGTTTACTGATTGGAGGGAGACCTATTTCATCATCACACTGGAGAGATAGAGGTATCCACTACCTAAACGATCTATACACGGACACCGCCCTGGGTTCCTTTCAGGATATAAGACTTTTATTTAATTTACCAGGTTCTTCTTTCTTTTTTTATCTACAGATCAGATCAGCCATGAAAGCATATGGCGTACCCTGGCAGCAACCATTTGTGTTCCTTTTGTAATCTCAAGTCTCCTGGGACCTTTTTACATATGATGTGGGATTGCCCACCAGTGGCACAGTTTTGGAATGTTGTTGCTTCGACACTGCAAGATCTAGTGGGTGAACCTGTGCCAGTGACTGTCCCTGTCCTGATATTAAATGACTTATCAGCACTAAATGCTCCCCGACTAAACAAGCGC
This sequence comes from Acanthopagrus latus, assembly GCF_904848185.1. Classification (NCBI taxonomy): domain Eukaryota; kingdom Metazoa; phylum Chordata; class Actinopteri; order Spariformes; family Sparidae; genus Acanthopagrus; species Acanthopagrus latus. The sequence continues at coordinate 30,555,106 of NC_051046.1, read as the reverse complement.
ATCATCTTCGCTGGTCTCACAGCTGCCAAAAAGCTTGTGGTCACAAGATGGAAACAATCACAGACGCTTGGTCTTAGACAGTGGATCCTTACCCTTTTTAGATGTGGTCTATATGGAATTGTCAACCGCCCGTATTCATGGTGCCACAGAGAAAACATTGGGCGATTTGCAGACAGCAGCAGAATCTTTAAAAAGTTTATTGTGGTAACTCTCTGGTCCTTATTATCCTCGCCCCCTGTATCAGTGACTGACATACTTTTTTCCCTTGTGTCCCTTGTGTGTGTGTGTGTGTGTGTGTGTGTGTGTGTGTGTGTGTTTGAGTTGTTGTCCTTGTGTTTGTCCAACTCATATCCTTTTTTCTTTAGCTTTTGAATGCGTCCCTTTGCATATAGGCAGGCATGCATGGGCTTGCTTTGTTGTTTTATTCTACATGTATTTTTTCTTATTACTTGTTTCATGTTATTCGTTTGTGTTAGGTGTGTTGAGCTTATGCATGGGTTGGTAGGGATTGTTTTATGTAAGTCTCTAAGTCATACTGTAATTTTACTTTGAATTGGGAGTTTATTTTTGTGATGTATACATGGTCATATAATTTCCATGCCCACTTTTGTGTTGTAAATTGATTTGCAACTGCTCAATAAAAATTTGATCACAAAAAAAAAAAAAAAGGACTTCACAAGTCATCTGATAAAATCCATGCCATACTGGATGCTCCTGAGCCAACCAACACGTGCTCTTTCTTGGGACTCTTTAGCTACTATGCACGTTTTGTTCCAAACCTGTCGACTTTGCTCCACCCACTGAATGCTTTGCTGGCCAAAAGAATGTAACAATGCATTCTGTGAAGCAAAAGAACAGCCCGCAAGCAAAAGCGTTCTAACACATTATAATCCAATGCTTCCAGTGATACTTGACTGCGATGCTTCACCCTATGGGATGGGAGCTGTCCTTTCCCATAAATTGCAGAGTGGCGAAGAGAAACTCATAACCTTTGCCTCAAGAACATTGAGCAAAGCAGTGCAAAACTATGCTCAAATCGAGTGAGAAGCACTGGGAATAATTTTTTGAGTGAGGCATTTTCACTCCTATCTCTACGGTCGTCACTTCAACTTGTTAACTGATCACCACCCACTAACAATCATACTGAGCCCTAGCAAGGTGACTCCTTCAATGGCTGCAGCGACACTGCAGTTGGGGACTCCTAATGGCAGTGCACAACTTCACCATCAAGTATCGGCGTGCCACTGACCATGGAATTGCTGACGGTTTGTCCCGTCTGCCAATTCCAGAGCACCATAAGGACAAACAGGGAACAAGTGACACATTCCTTATTAACCACCTGGAATGTCTGCCCATGTGCTGCACTGATGTGAGGCAAGAAACCAGATCGGACATTACACTGTCTCAGGTTGTGGAGATGGTATCCACCGGCCATTTTCCTACAATCAAGGAGACAGCTGCCGTATGTAGCGCAGAGGAATGAACTTACTGCAAGGCTGTGTAATGTGGGGAAATAGAGTGATCGTCCCACCTAAATTGCGTCAAGAGGTGCTGGAAGAACTGCACACAGGGCACCTTGGAGTGGTCAAGACGAAGGCCATGGCCATGACATCTGTGTTCGTCTGGTAATGCCTCGCTGCATGTTTAGTATGCAGCTGTTTTTATCTGAAATAGTTAAGTTTCATTTTGACCGGAAGTAAAGAGAGTTGCATGCATAAGCCTCGTTTACAACTCACAACACAAGCGCCACCCGCTTATTGCATCTCAAACAAGCGCAGAACATACACGCTACCGTGCAGTAGGCAGCATGTCGAAGCGGTGTGTTTCAATGCAACTTTTCTGCCGAACGGGTCAGACAAGAGGCAACAAAGTGGACGGAGAGTGGTTGGATAAGGGAGTTGGATGTCTGGGCAGTGTGTGGGAGGCTTAAGTGGTCTGAAGTCATTGTAATGGACTCAACCATGTCATAGAAGACTATTCAGTTACTTAGAGGTACGTTCAGCCATTCCAGAGTACCTGAAGGGCTTGTTAGTGATAATGGGCCGCAGTTCACATCGGAGGAGTTTACCAGCTTTTTGACATCTAATGACTAACGATCTAGCTGAACGATTCATACAGACCTTTAAACATTCTCTGAAGTCATCAAAGGGAACTGCAACTGTTCAAATGCCTTCCCTCTTGATGTCTTCCTGCTTCAATATAGGAACACGCCTCACACAACTGCTCAGGAGACAGCGGCAATGCTGTTCCTGCACCGCAAGCTTCGCACTCGCGTGTGACAATGGTGGTGGATCAGACACAAGGTACGGAGTGCACCTACAGGGCAGCGCGCTCTAAGGCCAGGACATTCAGCATCGGCCTTTGTCCGGGATTACCGGAAGGGAGAGGAGAGGTTGACAGCTGGAATCATTACATCACAGGCTGGTCCAGTATCCTACCAGGTCAGTGTCGGATCAACACACCGGTGGAATCAAAATGCTGACCAGATGATGGCACATCACACTAACATCGTCCAAGCTGCAGCTGACGGACAACCGACACCCAGCATGGACAGTCCATATGCTCCACTTGACACAGGTGGAAAGTCGGAGATTGATGGCTCAATAAGTCATTATCATCAGTTTGACTAGAGAAGTCATCATACACACTGTGTGAATTTTTTTTCGTGTTGGCAAGTAGCCGTGTAATAAGCGGGATAATGTATGAAACGGCGATAATTATCAGGGAAATAAGTCCCTTCAGGAAGAATCAGATAGGTTCGTCCTGTCCTATCCTTTACTTATACAACCAACAACCAAGCAATTTGCGTGTCTTGCTCTGAGCGACGACATTGCGAAACACTGCTTGCTTACCTCTGGACACACCGAACTTCACCTCGGGGATGGATGCCCCCCTCTCGAATATCTCCTATCATCACGCAGAGGAGGCCAGCCCATGAACATCTCTCTTTTTGTTATGAAATGACAGGAGCTGAATCTGAACAGTCTGTAGGAGCGCCGTTTTACCAGTGGGTGAGCTGCAGAGACGATGGAGGACACATTTGCTTTCCTCATTCTGGGAGTTAGTAGGCTCAGGGAGGACCAGTTTATATAGTAAGACACCACAGAAAATGTGTTTTTCATAATATGGGTCCTTTAACAGCCAACTGACCATCTTAAACCCCTCCTCAAGACAGTGATCGTACTATCACCATCCTCCATCAAAATTTTATTGGTTTCTGTTCAGTAGTTTTTGTGTAATACTGGTGACAAACTAACCAACAGACAGACGATGATGGATGAAAACATAACCTGCTAGGTGAAGGTAAAAATACAAGGACAGATGCAGGGAAAAAGCTTCTCCATTATTTGACTTTCTGTAGTCCACAATGAGCTCTTTGGTCTCCTTGGTGTTGAGAGCCAAGTTGGGTTGTTGGCGCACCACACTGTTAGGTGCTGGACCTCCTCCCTGTAGGCCAACTCATTATTGTTGCTGATGAGACAAATCACTGTTGTGTCACCTGCAAACTTGACAATGGTGTTTGAACCATGTGCAGGTGTGCAGTCGTAGGTGAAGAGGGAGTAAAGGAGGGGGCTCAGCTGGCATCCTTGTGGAACACCAGTGTTCAGGGTGAGGGTTGAGGAGGTATGTGATCTAACCTAATAGATTGTGGTTGAATATGTCAGTCCCGACCTCAGTCAGCTGCACAGCACAGGCACTGAGGATGCGTCCATATCCAACAATAAATGTGACATTGTTTATTCGATAACCTAGGGTCTTTTGTCCAGCTCTATTGGATTTTGGTAAGTTTACACAGCACCAAAGTAAGATGTTTGCCTGCCAAACCTTTTCTCTTGTTAAAGAGCAAACCGGAAAGCAAACTGTAGAAATCCAAACATTAAAACTTGTATCTAAGTGCTTGTCTTGGTATGATATTCACGTTTTATGTCTTTAATGTCTTTAATAGATAGTAATCCTTCAGACAGACAGCAAGACATGAGGGAGCAAGCTAGGCAACAAAGGTCACTAGTCAGATTTACACTGAACATGGCCTGCATCCAAACACATAAGTTATGTGATAACCCATAACATTTTCCACATCATATTGTTTCACAATACTAGGGCTAACTACATCCTTCAATATGAGAACATTTTGTTTTTATTTCCATATTTTCAGCATCAATCATCAGCTGATGAGAATGTTCAGTGCAAGCAGTGCCCAGTGCTACAAAACGTGAATGATATATAGCTTGTGGGGTTGTGACAAGAACCAGAACGAACAAAACTCCATGCTGACAATGGCTTCTTGCTAAAATGTAAAAATAAACCAGACCAACATATCTATCAATGTGTAGTATAGTGTTTAAATGCACATGTAAGACTATTGTGTCCTCAGAAACCTGTCTCCACCACAACATCTCAGATCAAGCTGTTGCCCTTCTATATGAATTACTGTAAATATGTTGTGTAATCTGTGTAGCATGAAGGAGTTTACAATTCATACTTTCCCTTCATAATGCAACCCTGTGTTGTAGAATGATGAATGAATTACTCTGTACCTTGTAAAATACTTTTCACGTGTAACACAAGAAACTTATACCATTTTTAGACCAAAATAATTGGATATGGCATTTTGGCAAGGATAAAACAGCTGAAAACAGGTGATCCTTTATCACTCTATGTGGAAAATGGCCTTTCTGGGGTTTTTTTCCCCACTTGTGTGTCACATTTGATGTCAAGACTGGAAAATAGATCACAGGCTTCCAGACAGTGACCATATAGTTGCATTGTGCAACCAAAATTTGAGACAGTGCGACCACATTTTACATTTTACCATTTTTTGTTTGTTTGTTTGTTTGTTTTGTTTACACTGGCACATGGAAGGAGCAAATCTGGAATCTGGAATTACAGGTGGCGGGTCAATGTGTGTGAGAGGGGCAGGGACTGGGGAACAGCACAGTAAGTGGCTAATGTGTGGAAGGGGAGGGTCCAAAAGTTGTTAAGAGCGTGGAGGGAGAAGGTTTCACTTTCAGCGAACAATGGCGAAATATGTGTCCACTGAGTGGTGGAGCTGTACTCATGTACTGTAAGCCAAGCCAACATAGATAAGATATATATATATATATATATATATATATATATATATATATATATATATATATATATATATATATATATATATATATACATATATATAGTCAATATAATTGAGTGTGCGCCAGTGTGCACCCCTAAATTTTGTGATTGCGCTCCTGAAATTTTCTGTTAGGGGCCACTGTGCTCCTAGTTGAAAAGTTAGTTTGGACCACTGTAAATATTGATTTACAGAAGTCAAAGGTAAAGCCACCTGCTTAGTTTGTGGTGCACAGGTCACTGTGCACCACAAACTAATACGATATCTCAATAACGATATCTCAATATTTTAATATATATCAATATATTTCTAAAGAAGATATAACACGGGACAATATCGCTTGTATTGATATAGTCCATTTTGCGTTAAAATGACTCACTCTGCGATTGCAAGCCCCCCTCTACTCTCACCTACACTCAGAGGCCGTCCACACGAAAACACTCTTTGTATTGCATCGTTTTGGCCAACTGGCCACATGGATCCTGAAAAAGCAGCAAGTGAAAACGCACTTTTTTGAAAACGGGTCTCAGGGTGGAAAGATCCAAAAATGCAGCCCTTCCGTTCTCGTGTGGACAGCGAATCCGCATACTTTCCGAAACGATGACGTCATCGCCCCACTCCTCGACCTCTAGCCTCCAACCTCTGAACCCATCTCATAACAACAACATACAACAACAACAATGGCGGACTACTGCTTGTGTTCATGTTTCTTGCAACTTATTCACCCTGTAGTCGAGTGTGAGTCACAGCAGCAGTTGACCTCATAAATGATCCAAACAAACGCTTCTGGTTTCTTTGCACTAGCCATTTTCATCTTCTTCTTCTTGTTTTCAGATTCTCCTTCTACTGTCTGTTTGTAAATAGTGCACAAGCTTTATGCGCATGCTCCGTCTCTTATTCTCCATTTTTGGTGAATTTCAAGCACCACCAATAGGCTTGGAATGTGAACAGCATTCTGAGTCGTTTTCAATGGATCTATGTGGATGCAAATATTCTTGAAATGATGCCAAGGAAGATGGAGGCAAAAAGATTGTTTTGGTACGTGTAGACAAGGCCTCAGTGACAACATGGGGACGGAGTGCGCCGCACAGGAGGAGTTGGTCAGTAAACGAAAGACTAATGGCTAATTTGAAGATGATTTGGTTTTAAAATGTTCAAGCACAACAAATCTCTTCCACCACTTACTACTGTGCCATGGAGTGAGAAGTTTCTCTCAAGTTATAACTTGCAGCATTGAAGTACTTTCTCTAAGTAATTTTATTTTGAAAAGCTCAAAAAGAACGAAACCTATTCTTGTATTTAGTAACAACGGAAGAATCACCCAGCCGGCGTTTCATCCTCCAGTTATTTTTAGACAAGAAGTTGAATTAGTTTACAATCAAAGCTGAAGAGCCACCACTAGAAGACACAAAAGATTATCGTGAAGAAAGTCGTTGCAGTACGTAGAGAAGACACACAAACGTTTCCAGCTGAACAGAGACATTATTATCCAGCCAAGACCGGTTGCCCTCAGTGCACTCAAGCGGACATCCTGCTGGGCCTTTGGACCAAGAGTTTCTCAACAGAGACGAGACACAACTTCCTTCTGGCTGTTGGACCGGCATTGAACAACCGCAGGCAAGCTAAGAGAACCGGAGGAGACAAGAAGCCGTGGACTTCATCCATCTACAAACAAAGTAAGCTGAACCTCCTGCATACAGTTGGATTCACACTGATGAGAATGAGCTGGTGTCTGTAAGCTTTGATCCCCATCTTTTAAGCTAAAGAGAATTTCAGTTAGGGCCTTGTTAGTGTTAAAAATTACTCCTGTAATATTCAAAATTAACTACTCTTCCTGCAAATTCACCATTGCTTATAAATCACCTAATCGTAATATCTTCCTCTTCACAGTCTCCACATTTTTTAACAATAAACATCTAATTAATAAACATATATAACCGTATGTCCTTGTCTGGGCAAGTTTCATTTGAGGCGGAAAACCAATGGATCTGTGTGAAGAAATCACTGCTTCAGAATATGAGATTGAATATAGATTTTGAAATTGAATAAACTGATTTGAAATTGATTTGAACTGTTCAAGCCAAACTTTTACAGTTAGATGAGTAATTTCCTTCGGATTACTCAAATAGATAAACCAACGGAGGTTGTTCCCCATTTAAAATATTGATATATATAGAGTATCACCATTCAGCTAAAAAATATCGAGATATGACAATTAATCAATATAATCCAGCCTTATGTCATATCACACAGAATCACTAGGAACAGTAAACGTTTTCTGATGGAGAGTTTATTAAGGAGTGTTTGTAGAACTTAATGGCACTAATTCCTGGAGAAAAAGAGAATGTACCCCTCTCCTAACACACTGTAGCTAGGAGGATCAAGAACATTATTGGAAACCTGGAGCTTTAGCTGCAGAACAGCGCGGTCAACTTTGGCTTTTTTTCCCCTTAGCTTTGGATGAGAGCTGCGATGTGCGTGACAGCACAGCCACTCATTTTTGTATGGGGGATAAACTAGGAGTGATATATCCACAGAGGTAAATGCATGTTTGAACAAGGGACTGAAATGGGACAAACTGGTGTGTGTGATGACAAATGGTTGTCCAAGTCTAACAGGGAAAAAAGTTGGACTTTTGAAGAGAATGCATGGTAGTGACAGAAATTAACCATGAACAGAAATTGGTATTTTTGCATTGCATATACATCAGGAGGTGCTGTGTAAGTCAATGTTAAAAATTAACCATGTTGATGTTGTAACTAAAATGGTTAACTTCACCAGGGCAAGAGAATTAAATCACAGACAGTTTCTTGCACTTTTGGAGGAAAATGAGACTGAACATGGTGACAGGCTACCACACAGCTGTCAGGTGGCTCAGCCTGGGCAATGTGCTTAAGTGAGTATGAGAGGGAATGACATCCCACAGCTTTCAGATTCAGACTGAACTGCAGGCCTGAGTTTTGCTGTCGATGTGACTACACTAATGAATGAGCTATGTCCAACTTCAATGCAAGGGCCTCATGTGTATGAAATGTACAGCTTGGTGAAGGCTTTCATGAGAAATTTGCAGCTTCTCTCAAGCCAAATGAAGGACAACATACTCATCCACTTGCTGTCACCGAAGAAAGCTACACCATCAGATCATCACCTCCACAGGTACTCATCCACGTTAGAAGCACTGCATTGTTAGTTTTCAAGTTAATGTTAGGACTTTAAAAGAACTGAGAATGAAATGCACTTGATTGTCCCCCATTTACATGCAATGTGGACACTGCACCCAGCAATGTGCAGCTAGAACTCATTGACTTGCAGGCTGACACACTTCTGGCAGAGCACTTCAGGTCAGTCTCACTGCTTGATTTTTACCCTTACATCAAAGAAAACTTCACACATGAGGTGGCATGCTCAGAAGATTCTAGTAGTCGTTGGATCTACCTACATATGTGAGCAGACATTCTCAGTGATGAAGTTCAACAAAACCAGATACAGATCCTCTATTACAGATGATCACCTCCCAGCTTTCCTTTGCATATCCACCTCAGACATTCAACCAGATTTCAATGCAGTTGCTCAAGCCAAAGACAGACTGTATTTTTCTCATTGAACAAGCAAAATGAACTGAAAAAAATCAAAAGTGCTTTTTCTATAAAGTTGATTATTACTGCAAAACATTTTTAATATTGGTTTGTGAAGACTAACATGTTAAAAAGAACTGGTAATGATTGTTTTCATATGTGTTTCAATGCAAAAAAGGAAAAGAAATGTGAATTTGGGTGACATTTAGAGCAGGTGTGACCTATTGTGAGGTTCTTCAACGTGCACTATATAATGGCTGTAACTGTGCATAATGGCTGTGCCACATGATACATAAGTGCATTGGCATTGCTAGAGGATGTTGGCAAAGCACAATTTAAAGAGCAAGTTCTTGAGAAGGACACTGATTTTCTTGCCCATGATGATGATGGCTCATCAAGCGAAGAAAGTGTGGAGATTCCCTCCCTTACTGCATTTGCCCCTTCATTCATTTGACAAAATGACGACGAAACAAGACCGGCCCAGAAATACATTTGTTCACGTAAATACCAAGCATGAGCAAGTTGTTCTCTTAATAGTCAGAAATATTACTGGGAATATTCCCATCAATGTGCTTGCTCTCTCTTGCTCCTTTATTTCTTCATCATTCAAGCACCAGCAGCATTGTTCTCAGTGTGCTGATGTGGTTTTAATTATCCAGTAGCCCAGTTGGCATCTTATGAGAATAAGTGCAGCCTCAGGAGCTATCAGAGAGTTAGTGTTGCTGTCGTAGAAGGACTCAGGTGGGTCTATACCACCACATTCGCCAAACTTTTGAACTATACATTTATGAGACTGATTAGTGTGCTTTATTATGTTAGACTGATTAATGTATTTTATTATGTTATTGGACTTTGTGGTTGACTGCCTGTGGTCTGTGTCCTGTGCTTGTTTCAGAGGTGCTTGGTGTAGCTTTGCTGCTGTGCCGCTCCACACACCTCCAGTGCATTGAGTGTAATGGGCACCTGCTTTTACACCCAGACCTTCCTCTGTCCTGCTTGTGTATTTAGAAATCTTTCTGTTCTTCACTCACCAACACTTCAATCCTACTTCCTCTTCTAGTGGTCTAGCATTCCATACCTGTGGACCAGTTCCTCTACTACTCACTTCCCAGCCTCCCACACCTCTGCCAACCCTCACAGACTTCTAGAGCCTGAGCCAGCCTCCTATGTAAACCATGAGTCTCCACCTGCACCACCCTGGGAGCCACTGGGCTACACTCAAGCTCACCATCTCTACCTACCAGAGAATCTTTCTTGCAATCAATCACACACCTTTCAAATCATTACCTATTTGGCGTTACACATTCACTGTGTTGACTTTTTGTTTTAACACTACCCACTACAATAAAAGATGAATTAGCTTATTTTAAGAGACCTCAATGTCTCTTTTGTGTTTTTCCCACTGATCTTCAAAAGCCTTTTTTTGTTTGTTTGTTTGTTTGTTTGTTTTTGCTGTGATTACTCAATAATCAGTAAAATACTCAATTACAAAAAATATCCATATCTACAGCCCTAGTTCACATATTCCCAAACAAACCAAACTTGGGGGTGAATACAGCCTGAGTCCAGGGACTAAACCCTGTACTGTAGAGAACTAGTTAATAAGATCAATAATTCTAATCATGTTTCATTGTGTTGAAGCAGAATGAGTGCGATAATGAGCTGATAGACTGTTCTTGCTTCACTAAGCACCACATGACTGGCTCAGTGGTGTGTGTGGACCCCTGTGAAGCAGGGACTTTCTGGTTAATCTCCAGCTGGCCAATAAGCAGCTTAACTGTCACTGGAGTGCAGCAGGCTAATTTCTAGCTTGTAGCCAGTCTAATATCGTTCAGAGCCACACATGGCCATACTGATACTAACTTTACATTAGCAATGTTCCCAAAATAATGTGCACGCAGGGAAACACTGTCATTGGGTTAACCTTTCAGGGTCACACCTGGTGCAAGGGCAAGTAAAGAGTCACACAGAGCAGATGCTGAACTGATGGTTTAATTTGTGACCACAACCTGCTGATATTGTTAAACAAGCCTTAGACCAAGACTGAGGTAGCCACTGACTCAGCCTCAAGGAGTACAACAAGCCAAACTTCACTGGCTTCTTGGCAAATTATCCATAGGCAAACAATATTACTTTATTTAATATGCCATTGACTGACTGATTTATTTGGCATATTTCCTGCCAGATATTTTGCAAATTACACAGGATACACGCAAAATAAATATACCAGCTAAATCAAACCCTGCAACACATACACACACACACACACGCACACACACACACACACACACACACACACACACACACAGACACAGACACAGAGAGACAGACACAGAGACAGACACACACTGATTTGTCATTCACTCCCTATTTGTTGCCATGGCTTTGGTCCTACAGGCAAGAGAGCTAGTAGGTAATCCTCTAATAATCTCTTTCACCGTCACCACCTGCACCACCAGAGGTGGTTAAGAGGACACAGAGAGAATCAATTGCTGAGACAATCTTATCTTAGGTCAAAAAAGATCCTTAAATCACAACAGATAGGAAGAGACAGCAGCTAAGAGAAGATGAATGGGGAGAAATGATGATGAGCAAGGTTCTTCCTGATTATCTAAACTTGAGCAACACGCTTTAGATTGAAAGGCAATAAGGTCTTAAAAGACATCACTGATAAAACAAGCATCATGAGGAGAGAGCAATGCTGAAGAATGATGATGAGCGTTAAGGAGAGAATCAGCAGAGAATTAATGAGTAAATATGTACTTAATGCTAACTCAGCATTTCCTGTTACTGCTTTTCAAAGCAGAGGCCTTCCAGGGAATAGGCTACTGTAATTCACCAGTAACAGCTGTCCTGGGCCATTGCTCAAAATAACATTAATCCTCACACCAATGACCACACCTTCCCTCTCTCCCAGATGCACTTTCTGTTGGAAGAAAGAAAGACAGAAGCTCAGTAAGTGATGTTCTAGTCAGTGTGATATATGGTTACTGCAGCAGCTCTGTTATTAGGAAAAGACACTGCATGAGTCACTCTGTGCAGGACTCCACTGCATAGACATACACTGTGTTATCAATTAGGGTTAGGCTAGCCCATAAGGGCTCATTTTAGAAAAAAATAGAAATGTGGGAACATGAGTCTTCCTTCAACAATGCTGACACTATATTGTCAGACTTTGAGCTTGAATTAACAGGTCATCATTTTAGGAAAAGAGCTGCTCTCCCTCACTCTGACATATATATTGCACCCTTGCAATGCAAAGGTTCAAAGGTTGTAGTTTTGACACTGAACTCGTCATGCAACGCTACACATTTGTACCTTTTCTTTCTTAACCATATGACTGATTTGGAAACAAATAAGAAATTACAAAGTAAGTTTTCTGCAACAACTTATTTTCATCTCAGTGTGACCCAGATTCCACTGGATGCATGTCTGCTACGTTCCGGCCCCAGTATGGTTTTGCTCCCTCATGCTGTCCGGCATCCCCCATCAGCTGTGTTTTGAGTCCAGCATGGCGCAGCACTACTGGACAGCTGAATAGTTGAGTTGTGTAGATGCCCTGCGTATGTGCTCTGGCAGGGTCAGGGCACAGATACACAGCACAGCGGAGCCAGTGGAAGTAAACACACAGACTAGAGTGATCCCATCAGCTCCACTGCCATGACAGAGCTGTGGCGTAGTGGACAAGTATCTGGTGGAATCAAAGGGTTATTCTCCAATTCTCTGGTTTATGCGTTTAAATTTATGAACTGAAGACAACAGTATACTCACTATAATAGACAAAAAAGTCAAAGCAAGCCCATATGAAGTCCATCAGGGGTTGAATGCACATTGGTTAATCCATCAGATATAATTTCCATCTCATGTATGAAATGTAGATTATCATGACCACTTTACAATAACCACTTATTTACTGACAAAGTGGATCAGATGACTGATTGTGGACAGCAATTTTTTCTTTTTATTGCAGAGGTGGCAACAGCAAAATGTCACCAGCGGAAACACTGCTCCTTTTGTGTCAGAATGACATATGATGATTTTTAAAAAAAAAAGGGTGGGTTGGCATAATTGCAATCACACAGGTTTTATAACATGTAATCTTCCTCAAGGTGAACAAAATATTTAAAAAAATGTAATACTGACAACAGAGTTTCTATCTAACCGCCGGCTTAGTGATGGCTTCTTAGTTACTTTGTAGCTGACAAATCTGAAAGCAAGGTTTCTAAAAACAGAGGGTGTCATAATTCTACATTACCCAGTGCAATCAACATTTACGTCATAGTTAAAACAGACTAGAATTACCGCATTGCAGTTGTATCCCTTCACGCACCAGTCAGGATGCTGTTCCAACAACTGTGGTGTTGAATAATGTCCAGAATATTGTTTTGCATAATATCATGTCATTATGCATTTGACCTCAGACCTTTTGGATATCAAATGTCATAGCTCCTTTTTGACATTTAAATTCAACTATAATTCAAATATTATAGTAAATTATCAAATTAATTCTTGAATTATGGCCAAAAAAGTGTGTTGCGTGGTCACAGACCTTGACCTCTGACCTTTAGCCACCAAATTCTAATCATTTTATCCTTGAGTCACAGTGGACATTCACGTTGAGAGACATGAGAACATGGTGCCTTGAGGCTATCTCTCATTACAACTTTGAGTGTGTGTGTGTCTTGTTTATACAGTCCATGCCCCTGTTTGAGTTTGTGTGTGTTAATTGGATGTTTGTCCAGTTCTTAAAGGAAGTCATTAACTTCAAAGGGGCTGTGTGTGTGTGATATGTTTGTGTGTGTGTGTGAGAGAGAGAGGGACAGAGGCCTAAGGCTGTCCAAAGAAGGGACTACATGCTGGGTAAATCATGTCCAGTTGCTCTTGGGCCTCAGAGGTTGTCAGAGCAGGAGGGCACACATCACACCCCCTCGTCCTCAGCACTGGTATCCCCCGGGGCTGTGTGCTGAGTCTGTTGCTGTACCCCATGTACATGCACGACTGTGCCACCAGGCACAACTCCAACACCATCATGAAATTCGCAGACGACATGGTTGTGGTGGGCCTGATCACTAACAACGACCCTTTGCGTCCCTACAACGATGTGGAGAATGTCGGCTTTAGGTGGATGGTGCATACTTTGGAGCCGCGCTATGTGATGCCGCAATGTAAGTACATGGCTAACGTAGCTGTGCCAAAAATGTATGAAGAGGTGAAAGAGATGGTAAAACAGCTCTTAGTTCTAGAGACATCACAATGTTAAAATAATGGCGCACTACATTAATGACAAATGGGAGCTGGTAACACAGGTGTTGCAGACAAGGGTGATGTATGAGAACCACACTGGCAGCAACATCGCAGCTCTACTCAGAAGTACAGTGGAGGAATGGTGCTTACAATATAAGGATCCAGCTGTGGTCACAGATAATGCGGAGAACATGACCCTCCCAGCAGGGTTGGCAGGCATGCTGCATTTTGGATGCTTTGCACACATCCTCAATTTGGCTATCCAGCATGCAGTGAAGTTACAAGCAGTCGCCCACTTGTTGGGAAAAGTGAGGTGGATCATCAGCTTTTTTAGATGCAGCACCACAGCGAGCAATGTCCTAAAAAAAAGCAAAAACTGCTCAACCTGGACAAACACAAACTGATGACCGACACTGTGACCAGGTGGAACAGTGCACACGATATGCTCCAGTGCTTTCTCGAGCAACAGTCAGCCATCGCTGTTGCCCTGCTTTCAAGTGAAGTAAGAAAGTGTGAGAAGGATGTGTGTACCCTCACTGAAGCAGATGTCAGCTGCGGAAGAAATTGTGACAGTTATGAAGCCACTGAAGACTGCAACTGTTGCTATGGAAGAAGAGAAAACTCCAACACTATCAGCAGTTGCACCAGTCCATGCACACCTGCTCAAAGATCTCCAAGAAAGCCCAAATGATTCCAAATTGATAAGGGAAATTAAATCTGCCATATGCCAGGATCTTGAGAAGAGGTACCTGAACGAGGAGAGGGAGAGTCTTCATGTTTGTGCAGCTGTTCATCCCAGATCCAAGACACTGCCCTTCCTGTCCGAGGATGAACGCCTGGTCACCTATGCCTATGGTCATCACAGAGGCTGCAAGGTGCCAGGAGCCATTTCAGGTGAGCTAATCTATGGTATTAAATATTAAACCTCTTTAAATTGTCACAAGAATTTAAAGGAAAGAAATGTGATTTTGACTTTGATGTACATAGACAAGTACTTACAAATATTTACTATACTATACAACTATACAAATATTATGCTCTAAGACAAATATAAAAGTATAATACCTGAGGCTTAAAATGCATAAATGCAGGATAATATGTTAGTCAATATTTAAATTCAATGAACAAGATTTTGTTGGCATTCTCTTGTCACTTTATTGTATATATGGACTTAAATATTATTGTTAATGTTAATTTCATATTATGTTTTTCAGCAGAGAGTGGCTGGAAATGAGGAGACAGAGGAAGCAGCGATTGTGACTGAGAATGATGAGAAGGATGCCTCAGGTCAGTATAGGAAATTTGAAGAACCCCTCCAGTCAAAAAAATTGGATCTTTTAGAGAAACACCTTCAGCACATTTAATAAATCTAAGGAAGCATTTTAGTATTAATAATTATACATTTATTATTCTAAACAGTGCTCAGCCATTAATCTGTTGCTCTTTTTCCCCTACTATTTCTTACACTGCTTCAGGTACTGCAAAGAAGATGAAGACTCTACAAGACCAGGCAGCAGAGGAGGTGGAGAGGTTCAAGGAGGTTGCTCCAATGCCAATCAAAAAGGGTGCCAATCCACTGAACTGGTGGAAGGAGCATGAGACTGAATATCCTTTGTTGTCAACCCTTACAAAGAGGTATCTGTGCACCCCGGGGACGAGTGTCTTTGCTGAGAGAATTTTCTCAACCGCAGGCAGAACATGTGGATCAGATTATCTCAAAAATCTAAAAACGAAAGAAGTCCAGTACTAGTAGACCCATTCATGTATGAGTATAAAGTTACCAATTGTGTTTTGTTTAAATACAAATACTATGCACACATTTTTATTTTTCTTATACATTTCAGCTCATTGTGTTCAGTAGCATATAGTACTTTTGCAATATGTATGCATAGGCATATTTTATTTTTACATACATTCAGTGAAGTGCTCAAACAGTGACACACAGTTCTTGTCCAGGGAGACAAGTGTAAACTCAATTTTGTCATTTAAGGTCAAAGGAAAGAAGCTGCACTTTATTTTGCATTTTCAATTTCAGTGTGTGTAACACACTGCATTCTAGTTTGAGTATTTAATCTAAGTTCAGAAGAAACATGATGCACTGATGTTTCATTTCAGTTTCAGTGTGTGGACACTGACCCATACTGCACTTTGTGTCATTGTGCTCAGGGAGACTAAGAATAATGCACACTGCACTTTTAAATGTGTTTCAGACAGTGTGTTGTTCATGAAAGTATGTTGTAACTTGTACTTGTATAGTTACAATAAAATGGCATGGATAATTTGAATTACATAGTTTTGACTCAGTTTGTCCCGTGAATTGTCACTATCATCTGATGTACTTACAACTTGGATTTCAAGATGCATAATGCATTTTACATTTTTCAGTGAACTATGTAGAATATCACAATATATTGCGATGTATCACAAAAACTGGATATCGCAATATCATATCGTATCGTGACTGTTAAGGCAATTTAAAGTAATTCTGTATTTGTGTTTATGTTTTGGTTTGAATTTATTTTCCAGTGATTTATGTCTTCCCCACCAGGGGGTGACGTCAGGATCAGGTCACACTCCAGAATGCAGGTGGGGAGGCCTGAGGCCGGAAAACCACCCAGACAGTGTTTGGTGGCATCACCGCATGGAGACCTCAGAGACGCCAGTGGTGAGAAAACTTTAACTTAATCACATTGACAAATAAAATAACTCAAGTTAGTGAATGAAAGATTAAAATGTTTGTGTTTATTTATTATTTAAACGCACAGGGCTTAAATGATCATGTTTAATATTAACATGCTGACACTGGTGGTTGAAGTCTGACACACATTAAGATTAATCTTTTATTCTCTTCCATGTTTAAACTCTTATAGACCATCTGATTTAGAGAAAGATTATCCGATATGAATATAGACCATAACATAAATATTAAGTTTGGAACATATTTCAATCATTAAAGTGGGTAAAATTGGCTAAAATGCATTAATTTGAGTTGAATTAGGTTAGAATGAGTGGGTTTAATAATCTAATACTTTTGAAAACTTTTTGATTTTGCAAGATAAAACTGAAGTGATTTAAATCATTTAATTATTGAGTGTATTAATGAGTCTGATTAGTTAATTCTTTAATTAAGTTAATTTGATAATTTATTCAGGTTCAGGTATTAATAAGGCGATTGATTTTGTACTTATTTAATGACTGCCTGATTCTTTGTTTATTTTCTTTGAGGTTATCAACCTGCTACTGCTACTGTTGCTGCATCACAGTCATGATGAATAAAACCAGTAACTAAAAGCAAGCTGACTTGTGTCCAGTGTTCCTTGTTGATCTCCAGGCCTCGAGTGAGTTGGGGCAGGCAATGATGCTGGGAAAAATGGAGAATTAACTCGACAGTGACTCAAGTATTGTGATGCGTATCATATCGTGAGGTTCTTGGCCTCTGCATGACTTATACACCACACGCTGTACCAACAGGGCTAGAGGGATTATCAAGGATCCACATCACCCCTGCAATAAACTGTTTGTGACCCTCAGGTCAGGCAGAAAACACGCACAGAGAGGATGAGAAACTGTTTTTTTCCCTGCCGCACTCAGAGCCCTGAACTCTGAAACACACTTTGAACACTTTTAACACAGCCATATTGAACTTCAACATTTGTACATCTGCCTGTCGATCTACTTTTACTTATATCTATTATAATATTCTTCATAACTATTGCACGTTGATTTTATTACTATTGGACATTAAAATTAGCCATAACCATAACTTAATTATGACTTACACTAAAATGTTTATTGTATTTCATTGTATTCTATTGTATTTTATTTTACTTACACTGCATTGTATTTTTATTTTTACTTCAATTGAGCACAGAAGTACAGTACATGTCACAAACACACTGCGCATCCTGTACAAGTATGTGACAAATAAAAACCTTTGAATCTTGAGCTGTCCACATATGCATCAAACTGCCACTCTCTCTGCCTCAGTTTTCACAGCTTTTCTTTTAACTGTTGGCTGAAACTGCATATACATAATTTTAAAAATAAAATGAACATAAGGGAAGTTCTACTTTTAACTTTGCCGTTGAAGCAATACATCACACTCTTGAGAACTGGTAAAAATGGAGGCAACTGGGCTTCCTGTAATACAGTTTCTCAAAGCTATTCTCAGTGTCGAATTCTAGGTTGTGTCCTAAATGGTTCATGTCTTTTGCGGCCATTCGACTACTGTTTTGAAAAAAAGAAAAGAGATACAGCCTTGTAAGGAAGCAAAATCTCTCTCTTAAGCAACCGAGGGCCAGCTGAGAGAGTATAAATTATGCAGTAACAGAGGAGACCATGTTTTCCCCCTCACTCCTTCCTTGGATCAACACATGAGACAGAGTATGTGAGCAGTCCAAACATCAGTAAAGGACTTTAAGAAATCCACAGCAGAAAATTAAGAGGAATTAAGACTGCAATGGATTAACAATTTTTACCAACCAACTCTGGATTACAATTTGGACATTGGAGTTTTTTGTTCACTCTACTGGCTTGAGCATACAAGTAATACATGTTTAGATTTTGAGGAAATCAGGGGACCTCGGGCAGCGTCTTGACTTTATCGCAAGGACTTGCACTTTCAGTAGGACGGGATAGGCTTACTGGAAGGCGTAACCCCCTCAATCTCTACTACATCCTAGTATTTTCACCAGCCTCAGCTCTTGCCTCAGCTCTTTTATATTAATCTGTATTACATAATGAATCCTTATCTTTATCAACAGGTATTCTTGATAATGATTGATAAGATTGAGCTATATGCTTTGCCCTTGCTAAAACTTTGTAATAAACCTTCAACTGTAGTTAAAGTAGTTCTGGACACCACATCGTTGATGGAAGTAAAAAGTAGGTGATAAGTGTGCAAAAAAGGGTGTGGCTGGTGGCTGTATCTGACTCAAGAGCTATTCAAGACAAGTGCCAAGCCAGCGGCAGCAGGGTAGGCATTTGGACGTAGGCAGTGAGAAGCTAGGCGAGTCTCCTCGCTACCAGTCTAAGCAACCCTTATTTAATTCCATTTTAAAGCAACACCTTGTAGGCTTAGGGACCTAACCCTTTATAATGGAAAGCTGGTCCAGTACCGACTGAACAGGGGTATCCTCAGGATTGAACACCATGCCTATACAAATCAGAGCTGTTTGGGCTGCACAATAGAACCTGCACAGTATAAAAGCAGGTGGTTTTAATTAGAGATGTTCCGATACCATTGTTATTTTTTTCAATACTGATTCCGATACCTAGGCGGGGGGTCATGCTATGTAGGGTTGAAGTGAAGTCTGAACAAATGAGTCTTGAGTCTTTTGCGAAAGATGGCGAGTGATTCCATTGTCCTGACATTGGTAGGGAGTTTGTTCCACTATTGAGGTGCCAGAACAGAGGAGAGTCACGACTTCACTGAGCTATCCTTTTTTGCTCTCAGCGATGGTGGTACCAGTCGGCCAGCTGATATAGTAGCGTGTGGTCTGACCAGTGTTCCAGGGGCAGCTCCATTGATGGTCTTGAGGGCCAGCATCATTGTCTTGAATCGGATGGGAGCCACAAAAGGAAGCCAGTGGAGGTCACGGAGGAGGGGGGTCACATGGGCGAATTTGGGTAGATTGAAAATTAAGCGCAGCAGTGTTCTGTATAAGCTTCAAAGGTTTAGTAACAGTACTGGGACACAGCAGCTGTGCTTGGAGCACAGGACAGCCCGTTGTCCAGGATTAGGCCCAAGGTTCCTTGCAGTCGACAAAGGTAATACTTTGACGTCCTCGGCAGTGACTGACAGGTCCATGCAAGTGCAATTGAGGAGACAGCGGAGGGAGAGAGGGACTTCAGATCACGGTGGGTAGTGACCGTGTGAGGTGTGGGGGCAAGGGAGATGGTGCACTTCAAGGGGAGAGAGAGAGTAACAGCATGATGTTTGGAAACAGTGACCAGGGTAACAGAGTGCCAAGGTACTAGAGGAACTTGTGAAGACAAGATGATGAATAAGAAAAATCATTTTGTTTACATGCGCCATGCATGCACCTTGAGCATGCCAACATTTAGCCAACATTTATCAGATGGAGCCCTAGATACAAGGGTCAAGTGAGAGGAAGCCCCAGCTAGCCATTAGCTTCCCTGACAAAATTAATCGGCATCAGTTTGATGGTGACTGCCAGGTTATGATGGCTGAGGGAGGAGAGAGAAGGATGAAAATGTGGTCGACAAAGACCTTATGGTGAAAAGAAACAGCACTGAGTGTGTGCTGATTGTGTGAGTATGTATGTATCCATGAAATAGTAGGACGAGCACCCTTGATCACGCTACTAAACAGTTAAGGGAATAAATGAATTACGAATGTTTTTAACGCCTACATGAACGGGTCAGAGAGCCGTGTTGGGCGTGTGTGTTTGTGTGTGTGTGCTGCTTGTAGCCAGCGACACCACGGAGCAATATGCCGTGTGTGTGTGCTGCCCACAGTTAGTGACGGAGCTGCTCCGTCGCACTGCTATATGGACTTAATTTGAATTCAGGAGAGCCGCAGAACCTCTGTATCCCTATGCATTAGCACAACTGGGCAACAGGTGATCTGTGAGTGGTGAAATACAGTGTGAGGTCCAGCTGCTGGACGAGACGTAGAACCTCCATATCCCTACGCAGCTGCGCTAATGCGTAGGGATACGGAGGTTTGACGGTCTGTTAAGTTTCGTTTGACAAAAATGTAGTGCCAAAAGAAAGGGCGGTCTGATGGCGATGTAAAGCTGTGTGACTTTTCCCTATACAACATACACTTGAACTGTTATAGATTTTTTAAGGTGAGCCTTGTTTTAGATGGTTTATTTCGGGGGGTTTTCTGGACCCCGTTCACTGCAGTACAAAGCTGAGCGTCTGGGCTGGAGCAGCTTTCTACTTCTCCAAACTGAGGCTGCACTGATCGGTGAGTACGGCAGGGAACAGTTCGACTATAGATATGTACTTTATATGACCCCACTAGTAGTATATACTATGTCCCTTTGCTGATGGCTGATCGCTCATACGCATCAGACTGTTCTGTGATCACGCATTGTTATGTGGCAGGTGTCGGTGAGTCTCAGTGTATTTTAAACATATACATCAGACCCGGCCCAAAACGATCTCATTTACATGGTGGTGAAAAAAAGAAACTTTCCTGAGCTACATGACCCCTAAGTATGCTTGATTACATTTGCTTCTGTAGACACTCTGTCTGTGATATGTGTGTGTGTGTGTGCGTGTGTGAGGTGATTGTCGCCCTTGTGTCAGGCAGGAAAACAGACAATGTCTGTGATGTTCAAAGACAACCAACTACTGGATAAGACCAAATAAATGATAGTGTTGATAGTGAAAACCTTTCATTCTGGCTAAAACACAGTATCTTTGTTCACTATTCTTGGAGGGGGGTTGTTTGTGTGTGTGTGTGTGTGTTAGTGTGAGTGGGTTTTTTTTCAGGGGGTGATTCTTGGTTGTTTGTCACCCTTGTGTCAACCAGGAAAACAAACAATGTCTGCGAGGTTCAAAGACAGATAGTTGATAGAAAGCTCCAAAAGGTAGATCGTTCACACTGTCCACGCCAGCCTCTGACTGGGGCCTTGTCAGGAGCCGATGAGTCTCGATGAGCGGTGCATATGTATCAGGCCACACCGAGAGTATCCTATTTGCATGGAGAGGGGTGAAGAAAAAAAAAAAAAACAACACTTTACCAGGTTATGTGACCCACTACGTATGCATGATTTCATATCTTTTGTAGACATATTCTGTTGTGCATGGTGTGGTTAATCTGTGTTTTATATACAGAGGTTTTGGGTTACATGACTCTGTGTATCAATATTATTGTTTGATATTTGGCTGTTTCTCTGTAATGGCTGACATAGGAAACACATCCCTGTTGATTTAAGTTAAAGTAAGAAGGCGTGTTAGGTATGTATAATAATCATTCCCATTTTCAGTCTTGTCTCGATTCCTTAACCATGTGGATGTCTATCATTGAAGACCTTCATTAGATTAACCAGCCATAGATGAATCAGGGGGGCGGATTTATTTGGACGTGTAGCCACGTAGTCCAACCTTTGGGCTAATTCAAGAGTTCTGTGTTTGTATGTATGATAAGTGGTTTTAATAATTGTTTTTAAAAGTAAATGATATATTTACAAGGTAGTTAACAAATGATTGTGTCATGATGTTTTTACCCAGTGTTTCACAGGCTTATTATGGTCACCATTTCTGCCATGCTAGATGCAGCCCTACGTGAGCATTTAAGGGTTATTAAACGTGTGTTAATAGATCCTAGCAGTGTTTGGTATCTATGTAAAGCCCTTTTTACATATATACAATTGTTTTAATTGATTAATTCTGTTTTCATACGTATTACCAGGGCAGAATTGTTAAGTTAAAGAATGTAGTTTAAGTTTTATATAAAATTAACTTGTCTAATGACCCAGCCCTTTTGTTAACACCTGGGGGGGTGGTTAGGGGGTCCTGCTTTAGGAGGGGGGTGGTTATTCAAGTCTGTATATGGACTGTAGCGAATAGCTATCTTTTTCTCCTTCTCTACAGATGTCTCGCTGCGCTACGTTAAGGCTTAAAGTTTTTTGTTCTGTTTTGGGGGTTTTTTCACTCGCTGTTTCTACCTGTTTCTATATTTAAATTCTTCTGGAAAAGAACATTTTCAACCAAAGTACCAATGGAATCTCCGAATGGTGAGTTCTTAACATATCATTATTCTATTTCTAATAAGACTGTTGTGATCGGCAGCTGTTCTATGGTTACTCAAATGGTTTCTTTTTCTTTCTTTTTTTTTTTTTTTTTATTCATTATGTTATAATTTATTCAACCTAACATGTGTTTTAAAATACTTTCTTTATCCTCTTTTGTATAGTTTTCCAGGGAGAAACACAATCTCCTGGTGAAATCCTCAGGGCTGTGCAAAAAAAAAAAACTTGATGATCGGATAGCTTTTTGGAAACAGAGAACTAGTGCGGAGGACCAAGAAGACCTTGACCAGCAGAAGACCGGCTTGTGTTAAAGTCTTTGGAACAAAGTCATTATTGCATTGAAAACGCTGTGGGAATAAGATCATCCAGACTGACAAGAATACAGGATGTGTAATGACTATTTTTACTAGCCTAAATCAGTAGACACAGTGTGTTATGTTATCATCATTATTATAATATAATCATTGTTATAATTAATTTATTTTTGTTTTAATCTTCTTTTTTTTTTTTCTCTTCTTTAACTTACGATCACAGGTTAGTGAACAGGGCATTACAACCACTAGGTGCACCTTGGAAGCCACAACCTCAAGCCCTCAAGAGAAGAGACCGAAACAGGGGTGGATCTTGTGACCCTGCATCAAGAAGCGGCTGAGGCACTGCAGGTAAAGGCGCTAATGAGGCGTGAGTGAGTGTTGTATTGTGATACGGACAGCGTTGTTTTTACAGCGCAGCCAGGGGAGTGGCTCAATCAGGATACAGACAAACACATGGTGACTGTTTCTGAGACCATCAAAAGAGACAAAAAGCACTTCCACCTCAAGAATGACACAGTTACGAAAAAGGTTCAGGTCGTTTACAACAAGCGTAGGGTGTTGGGTGATTATACCACCCTGCCTTATGGCTATTAAACCAGATCAAGAATTTGATGCAAGGCTGCAACATCCATTTAGTCTGATGGTGAGTGGGCCTTCAAATTGTGGGAAGACTTTTTTTGTCAAAAACATTGTTGAAAAAGCATCGGCAGTCATATCGCACAATATTGACAACATTGTGTACATATACTCCTGTTGGCAACCTTTATATAATCAGCTGCTGCAGATAAGAGACATTAATTTTGTGAATGGTCTACCTGAATCTCTGTGTGATGATGTGTTGTTACCCCCTGAGAAAAACAACCTGCTTATAATAGACGATTTAATGAATGATGCTAGTAATAATTTAGAAGTCCAAAATGTTTTTACCAAATATGTTCATCATAGGAATCTGAGTTGTATATATCTAGTCCAAAACTTGTTTATTCAAGGTAAAGCTAGTCGGACTATTAGTTTGAACACCAATTACCTTGTCTTGTTTAAAAATCCTAGAGATAAATACCAGATCACGTTAATAGGCCGACAAATGTTTCCCGGTAACTCCAAATTCTTTTTAGAGGCTTTTAATGACGCCACCAACACCACTTACGGCTATCTTCTTATTGATTATAAAGCCAAGACACCTGATTATTTAAGACTCAGAACAGCTTTACTGTCTGACTGTCCGGTTGTATATATCCCTAAAAATCAGAAGGGGTAACCATGTCATTACGTATGCAGAGGAATCTGGGTCTGTTGGAGCTGTTATTTAAATCAACACCGAGTGTACGAAGGGTCATTGTGGGGAAAGCCATCCCAGACTTTATCAATGCTCTGTGTGAAATAGCTCTCAATGTGCTAAGTGGCAACATCCCTTTGACTGATAAACAATACAAACAGCTAAAAAGAAGGAAAGCCATTATTAGATTAGTAGCTGACAAAAAAGTCAAACTTTTAAAAAAGAAAAAGAGTATCAACCAGTCTGGAGGTTTTTTATTGCCTCTACTAGGAGCAGCTATACCATTTATAACCGCTCTTTTTAACAGAAGTTGATATGGAACATACACGGAAAATGTTCCTGGTACCACAGCATCAGCTGGATGCCTTAAAACAGCCGCAACAGTACGAGCAGAACAACAGGTCCATAAGACAAACGGCGCAAAATGAATTGGATAAAGCAATGATTGATGTCCTAAACCTGCCAGACACTGATGTTTATGAAAAGGCCAAAAAATATGCGGTTATTCTACAGAGATACCTGGTGTTGACAAAGCAGAATGAGCTTGAAAAAAAACGTTTTGACTCTATCAATACCAAACACTTCAGACCTTGTGCCACGTATCGATGAGGATGATAAAAAAGATTTAATCGCAGAAGAGGTGTTAAAACATATACCTAAAAGAAGTAGGAAAAACGCTGAACATATTTTGGAAGCTGTAGCCCGAGCAAAAAACGTGATCTCGTGGACAGATCAGGGTGAGATTGTCGTCAACAGCCGTCCTGTCCGAGGTTCTCATTTATATGATCTGATTAAAAGTGTTACTGCAACGCATAACGTTTCAGATGTTTCAAGACCTATAGGTTGGAGCGCCTTTTTAAAAACTATGGCCCGTCTAAATATTCCTTTATCTGCTATCCCTAACACTATGGTGCGTAGGGCTATTACTGAGTATAAAGCAGTCGATGACACGTTTGATAATGAGAGTCTTATGAGCCACAGCTCTACTCAAAAGAGAAAAAGACTTGGAAGCCAAGACAGAGCCAGCACACCTCTTAGGACACCTGGGTATGAGTCAGACAGGTGGAATAACTCCTGGTTAAATTTCTAATTTTCCTATTATTATTTTTCTGATCTGCATTTTTGTCATATTACATATGCTGTAATTTGTATTGTGAATTCTATTTTGTTTTTCCTATATATTTATTTATTTATTTTTTATTGGTTATTTTTATGGACAATGTAATTTGTATTATGAAATCCTTGTTTGGCACAAAAATGTTTCAATGACTAGACACTTGTAATTTCTAGATCTTTTCTTCTGTTTCTTTTTTATTTTCCTTATTTTTTATATCATCGAATGTTTTATGTCATAAAGGACCTGTTTCTTCTCCTTTTTTATTTTTTTTTACTTTTTTTTTTCAGTTTCAGTTTTATAAAATGATGATTATGCAGTATGAATAAAGAATGACAACCATTTAAAATGAAATTGAGTTCTATATTTATTTGATGTGACAAGTTTTACACACCATTTATCATTGAAATACACATTTGTTTTCCATACTGCACACATGTAAAATTATAACCATAACACGTGTCGGGATGTATCTTGTTGACAAATCGACACACCATAGCATCATTACATACAAGATTGGGTCCATACATGTTTAACAATTGTGAATACGGCATCTCTTTTTGCACATGACACAGAAAAAAGACACAATGTGGACCGCATGCTACAGCTAGGTTATTCTGGACCTGTTTTCTAGAATAAGACACAATTGCACAGTTTTTCAGCAGAAAGCTGTTTATCTCCTTGGGAAATTTGTCCGGTGGATTACCAAAACTGTCAAAGAAATACCCCTGTCTATGTTTTGTGATATAAATTGCCAGCCAGTGTTCACCAGGCATGTTAGAGGGATGGGTGTTTACAATCCACATAGCAGGGTATTTATAAACATCATGCTTAGGGAGTTGATCACAGGCTAAAACTCCCAAGAAATCTGTGCCGTTAATAATTCTTTTCCTAACAAGACTAGTTAATTCAAACGTATTCATCATAATCTTAATAGTAATCCATCAGTACTTGTCTCCTGTTTGATATCTTGATAACTGAATCGAAGACCGAATAACAAATCAAATTAACTGTACGAGGCAACGGAACTCTGAATCGGGCTTCCAGTCTCACATTGCCTGTTTTAATTAGTGATACATTCCCAGCACTCCCCTCATCAGACTCCAGGTTGAAACAAAATAATGTATAACCGGCACCGAAATCTCAACGCGATATGGCCACTGATCTGTCTTTTAGATGTCGACCTGTGGCTTGTATCAGCTGATAATACTCTCTTGTGTACTGTCCTCTTTGAAAAAGCGGCTGAAAGGGTTTTGCTGGAAAAGACTGTCCATCGGCGTACAGACTTATAAACTCTGTATCATAGTTCTCAAAATTAAAGGGGTTACGAGTGTAACTTCCTGTATATCCTTCATTGTCGACAAATGCAATGATGACGAATTTAGGGATCTGACCTATATACAGATTTTCCTGGTTGCACACTCTAGTTCCAGCAGGTATGGAGAACGTTTTTAATGCAACTCTGTCTATAGCGTATTTAGCATTAGTATGCTGTAGTGCTCTGCTATGAGCCAATCGTACAGTGGGGGCAACAGACACCTTTTTTACAAATACGCTGGCAGACATAATCTTAACATGAAATTGTGTATTTGCAGCAGTCATACGGGAGAATTCATCTTTTGACCGTATAAATTTAAGAGAAATATCAACACCATTTAGCATTAGTTTTTCTTGAAAAAACAAATCAGCATGTATCAGTGCTATTAACGCTACAATTCGGCTGTCTCCTGTATATGCGCCTCTAGCCACCAAGCCTGCATTGTCTCCTACTATAGATGCATCATTCATATGGCCGCTGGTGTCTTTACAAAACAAACCTGCACTAAACTGTGTGTCCAGAGTGTCCTTCCCATAGTTAATTAAACATTTGAGTATACCTCTGTAGGGATATGTGTTGGAAGACTGTGTTATAAGCCTGTCACCCAACATTATATCAACCTGGGAGAATAAGTTACATCCTGGATAGTTTATAAATCCAACATCTGCTGCATTTGCTAGATTTGTCCCATCGGCATTTGTAATCCTCACACGTGTATAAAGATATGATTCATTCAGGTCTAGATAATCCTCCCCACTGGCCGATATGTAAAACTCCAGAGGACCAGTGTCCGTTATTGCCGAAACAGGTGGGATTTCAACATAAGTCGATTTTTCTATAGATGTCTGGGTAAAGGGAACAGTGAATAGATCCAGCTCGGTCTTCACACATTCTTCAGATTGATTATGAATGAGCGCCATGGTATTCTTCATAGAATTCTAGCCTAGAATATGTCTCTCGCCGTTGTCCTGGAACGTCTGTTCAGTACTCTATAACTTGTGGTGACTGACTTCTTTTTAACTGCTTTGCATTTTTTAACAGGTGTTTTTTAACCACACTATGGCTACGCCCATGTCTGGAAGGAGGTCTTTTCAAAGGTCTTCTGCTGTACACCACCAGCCCGCTCCCATCCTGCTGTTTTAAAAGTGTATTTCTGGTGATATTTGATACAACATCTCCTGCGATGTTTGTAGCAGCAGTCTTTAAATGGGGTTTAGCCAGACTGAATCCGCTTTTTAGCAGAGGCAAAGCCATCCTAAATAGACTATGAAATATCCCTCCTAATCCATTGCCATATTGAATACTAGCCCCTATAAAGCCTGGTAACTCTCCTCCTGCCTGTTTCATATAATAGGACATATATCTAGCATCATCACGAGTGTATGGGCTGTGTGTCATTTTTCCAGATAATAATCAGAATAACTGCTTCACCGGCCTGAAGTGTAATTTGATGATTACTTTACCAAACGCAAAGGGAATATACTGGTTTTGGTCGTTTTTTAACGAAATTTCTATATCATCCACCACCGATTTGGAGAGCGATGTGTAGTGTGGCTTGTCATAAGTCAGAGTGGGCATACGCCTGGGCTCGTCCGACACATTTATACATCGGAGAAGTGGCACATAACTATCCCCCACTAGTTGATAATTCACAATATCGCTATAAATAAATATGTTATACATTCCTGCATGTATATCGGCAGGGTGTGGGGTGTGTGTAAAGTTTCTTGAGATTTAAGGTAACAGGTATTTCAACCACCTCCCCAGGATTGAAACTCAGCATCACTGCTAGACGACCTTTAAATGTCAAACTCATGCCTTCAGCGCCTGAAAAAATAACTCTATTTGTAATGTTGTTGTACACTAGACTCATGCGTGAGATTGCCGGGGAGACTATACATTTTGCGTTAAACTCCTTAAGTATTCTAGGTATAGTATCATAAAAACCAACTGCCAGGGATATGGTATAAATTTTCTTTGTTTTATAATCATAGATGTCCACATCGGCATCCTCTTCCGGGAAACTCTTCCATTGGACTTCTATGACTCCAACTTCATACGGCTCGTTTAAAACTATTGGTC
This sequence comes from Acanthopagrus latus, assembly GCF_904848185.1. Taxonomy (NCBI): domain Eukaryota; kingdom Metazoa; phylum Chordata; class Actinopteri; order Spariformes; family Sparidae; genus Acanthopagrus; species Acanthopagrus latus. The sequence continues at coordinate 30,526,341 of NC_051046.1, read as the reverse complement.
TAGCTAATTTAGTCCGGTAATGCCATATCTTATTATTTCACAAGCACCATGTTTTTTCGGCCAAATTTTTTTCTCAACAACGTTTTTTCTATTTTCAAAGTCTTGTGTTTATCGATAATTACTAACTGTAGCTCTGGCTCATAGAATGTACCTTTCACGGTCTCACCCCCGCAGTCTAATAGTCTGTACACAGGCGGATCTCTTGCTAGACATTCGGCTATTGTGAAATATTCATCTGTAAATGTTTGTTCGTAACCTTTTCTGAACAGTCCACGAAGTTTTGAAATTCTCACTTTATCTCCCAAACTGTATTTAAAGGTCACCGATCTCTGTGGTTTTAACTTACATAAATTGTAAAAGACTGTCTTCTCATTGTGTTTGTTAACAGCATCAGGGGCCATCTTTATCGATCTGTGGTGAGATTTGTTGTAGGCAGCAGTCAGGTCCTGAATCACGTCCACATATCGACGTGAATTAACAGACGATAGATACCTCCACATTCGTGTCTTGAAGGTTCTGTTAAAACGCTCCACCACGCTAGCCTTTGTTTCGTTTGATGTTGAAAAATGTTGTATTTTGTACTGAGCCAATAGCTGTTTGAAGTGTTTATTATAAATCTCTGTGCCAGCATCCGTTTGCAGTTTTGCAGGTATACTTCCTTCACTCCGAATGTCATTAAAAGCTTTTGTAACACAAACACCTGATTTGTTCTTAAGGCATCTGACCCATGCGTATTTAGAGAACACATCAATACATATTAGCAGAAATTTTACGCCGTCGTTTTCAGCAGAATATTCACTCATATCCACTAGATCAATTTGGAACTGTTTGTCGACACCGCTAACCAAAACCCTATTCCGGGGAAAATGTCTAGCCGCTTTGGCATGAAGTGTATAGACATCTTGCCCCAATAAAAAGTGTTTCGCATCAGATACTGTGGGGGTGACCCCCGTAGAATCCCTCACAGCATTGCGGAGCTTATAAATACTTGCAAGACCCCCTGGATTAGCAGGGTCATGATAAATCTTGTGCATTGTGCTATCCATGTTAGAGATGAGACAAGAATGACACATGTGTTTCTTACAAAGACTTTTTATTTCGGGTCAACAGACACACAAACGCGTCCATTGAAGAAATCGCTTATGATTAAAAAGAAACAACAAATTAATATTATACATGTCATTTTTAAGACCAAAGAGTTGTTGTTGTATCGCACCTCAATGATCTTCCCCCTTCCAATAGTCACTAATAACCCTCAGTTGTACTGTTTTTATGTAGTCGTTACCAATCTCTGTGTCATACATTTTTGTGATTTGATCCGTGATCCTCACTACGGATTTCAGCTCATATAGTATGGCCTCAGCAGCTCCATGGATCCTTGCCTCGTCAACATAGATTTTCTTAATTGTTAAGAATCTTTGAATGGCAGGAATAAATCGATCAGTCCACAGTCTCTCTGTAAGTTGGTCAAACTTGGTCTTGTAGAAATAGTCCAAACTTGGTCTTGTAGAAATAGTCCGGGATGCCCCACAAACAATCGTGTTGGTTCTGGCTTGGGTGATTGATCTGGCATCCGTAACAGATCTCCTCCCAATACTTGTAGACAACGTCGTTTAGGAGGTGGAGGATGATGGTTTTCACACCGTCTATGAAGGCAAAAGACACCGTTTTGCCCCTCTGGCTGTCTGTCAAATCTTGTGAGCCGTAGAGACCCAGAGATGATGGTGGAGTCCGATCCATCAGCGTAGGGGCATCAGGAGAAGAAGGTGGTTGCTCCAGAGGCGGTGGAGATGGTGAAACCGTCCAGGGACACATCGTGTAAGTATATGTAGGAGTTGATGGCTCAGAAGGTATTTGCTGAGGGGGTGGTGAAGTCGTCCAAAAAGGTGGCCAATCCAGTGTCGGGTTATAAGGAGATGTCGTGAGTGGTGGTAAAAGGGGTGAAGATGGAGGGCTGTACTCTGAAAAATAAAATAATTACATGAATAAATAAACAACATCACGTTTAGGTGTAGATCAGAAATTAACAATCAAATGTAGCTGCAAATAGGGTGACAAGAAGAAGTTATTCATAATATGCCTACCATTTGTTATTAGCAGTCGATGTGTCTGATGATTTTCGGTCTACACAAGGCAGGCAGGAGACCACTTTGGACACCAGGCGATATATTGTCAAAAACAAGGCGTTTTCTAATACTCTCATAGCCATTGATGATTCTGTCTCGTTTGATCGCCTCATCAATGTCTCTAAACATCCTTTGCAGAGCCCGCCAGTCACACCACTGGATAAAGAAAATGTTTTTGAACCACAAATCTTGTTCCTCAAGATTTAGTGGGTAAGGCTGATTTTTCCACTCTTCGCGGCCTCTGGCTGCAATCAACCTCTCCCTATCTTCACAAACACTGATAAAAACAAAATCGTCTAACTGATGAAAAAAACGATCACCCACAAACCGGTAAAGCTCTGGACCTGTAGCACTGACCAACTGCGATACATAAACCGTCTCCGGATACCTGGGCTGGTCAAGGTCTGAACAGACGACAGAGCGAAATAGTTTCCAGTCTTTCACAGACATACTCCCTCCCTGCGCTACATCAACTCCAGAACCAGAGTCCGAGAGACAGTCAACACTCATCTTGACTATTCCCTCGTGATATTTCACGGTGTAGACGTACCCATTTAGACCTACATACTCTAGATCCAACCCCGTCCCTGGGATAGCAGTAGCATTGGTAGTCAAACCGGTCACTTTATGCATCCTCTTGTTACGCAGGGCACCCGCAATGGCGGCGCTAGGGTTTTGACAGTGCGACATACCATCAACACCGCTGACCACCTCCAGATCGATATGTCCGCTGTTTGGCATGACTGCAGAGTGGGTCCCTTGTTGCTCTGAAGAAATCCGGGGTGAAATGACCACGAGTGACCAAGACTTATATACAGACTCGAATAACCACCCCCCCTCCTAAAGCAGGACCCCCTAACGACCCCCCCCAGGTGTTAACAAAAGGGCTGGATCATTAGACAAGTTAATTTTATATAAAACTTAAACTACATTCTTTAACTTAACAATTCTGCCTTGGTAATACGTGTGAAAACAGAATTAATCAATTAAAACAATTGTATATATGTAAAAAGGGCTTTACATAGATACCAAACACTGCTAGGATCTATTAATACCCGTTTAATAACCCTTAAATGCTCACGTAGGGCTGCATCTAGCATGGCAGAAATGGTGACCATATTAAGCCTGTGAAACACTGGGTAAAAACATCATGACACAATCATTTGTTAACTACCTTGTAAATATATCATTTACTTTTTAAAAACAATTATTAAAACCACTTATCATACATACAAACACAGAACTCTTGAATTAGCCCAAAGGTTGGACTACGTGGCTACACGTCCAAATAAATCCGCCCCCCTGATTCATCTATGGCTGGTTAATCTAATGAAGGTCTTCAGTGACAGACATCCACACGCTTAAGGAATCGAGACAAGACTGAAAATGGGAATGATTATTATACATACCTAACACGCCTTCTTACTTTAACTTAAATCAGCAGGGATGTGTTTCCTATGTCAGCCCCTACAGAGAAACAGCCAAATATCAAACAATAATATTGATACACAGAGTCATGTAACCCAAAACCTCTGTATATAAAACACAGATTAACCACACCACGCACAACAGAATATGTCTACAAAAGATATGAAATCATGCATACTTAGTGGGTCACATAACCTGGTAAAGTGTTGTTTTTTTTTCTTCTTCTTCACCCCTCACCATGCAAATAGGATACTCTTGGTGTGGCCTGATACATATGCGCCGCTAATCGAGACTCATCGGTGTCACATCGCGGTGAGGTTGTCTTGTCTGGGGATCTGTCTTGTGAAATTCACGTTTTATTTTGAAAATAATTCTCCTCTCGTTTCAGGACTTGCCCTTCCTCTTGTGTCCCCGGTCTGACGTCATCCCTAATTCCTGATTGTTTCCACCTGTGCTCCCCTCCCTTGTGTGTATAAAGTCTCTGTCTTCCCCTGTCTTCGTTGCCAAAGTATTTCGTTTTTATGTTGTCTACCGAAGCCATTATCCACAGCCCTGACCCACGAATTGATAAGTATTGTTCATGTTTTCATGGCTGCTAACATGGGACAACTCTCCTCCCAGATACAAGAGCTTATAGGACAACTCTGTCGACAAAGCCCCACCACTCTGGCTCTGCCTTCTCCAGTTTCCCCGGAAGTACCAGCGTCTTCCGGAGAAGCTTCCTGTAAGCTGGCGTCTCCTACTAAGTACGCCGGCGAGCCGGGACTTTGCCGAACTTTCTTAATTGACTGCTCGATTCATTTCGAGTTCACGCCACAAGCATTTCCCACTGAACGAGCGAAGGTGGCCTTCATGATATCCCACCTGACCGGACGAGCCAAAGCTTGGGCGTCGGCCGAATGGAGCCGAAACTCTGCGGTATGTGAAACAATCGCAGGCTTCCAAATGGCACTAACTAGAACATTTGACCCTGTCTGCTCCAACAGAGAAAAGGCCCAGGAATTGAGCACCTTGAAGCAAGGAAGAGACTCCGTTTGTGATTACGCCATTCACTTTCGTACGCTGGCAGCCGAGAGTGGATGGAACAACGCCACCCTCTACGACATTTTCTTAAAAGGCCTATCGGCGGATATCCAAGATCTATTGGTGCCACTCGACCTTCCATCCAGCCTGGATTCACTCATCGCACTCGCTATCCGTACAGATAATCGACGGACCCAACTCAGAAAACACCGTGAAGGGAAACGAAGCGACCGAGATCGACAGACGACTCCGCAGGAAACAAAATGGCCGACGTCACACTGAACGCCTCCAGAGAACCTCCAAACTCGCGTCGACGAAGAACCCATGCAACTAGGACGGGCTTGATTATCTCAAGATGAGCGCCAGAAGAGACGCCAAGAGGGAAGGTGCTTCTATTGTGGAGAGACCGGTCACCTCGTCAGCTCCTGTCCAGCCAAAAATACCCCGGGGGTGAGTTCTAATCAGATTGCTAAGTCTGCTGTACGTATGCTTACCCGAGTCCAGTTAGACTCTAAGTGGGACATGGATGTATTAGTAGATTCAGGAGCTGACGAAAGCCTTATGGATTGGAACTTGGCTGAAAAACTGCATATTGACTGTGAGCCTTTAGCCAGGCCCATTCGGGCACGCTCCCTTAACGGAGCAGACATTTTCATGATTACCCACATAAGCAACCTGATAAAAATGTCAATTGGCCATCATCATGAAATAATACAATTTCATCTGTTCAACTCCACCTCTCACTCTTTGATTCTGGGGCAACCCTGGCTCTTCCTGCATAACCCTCACATTGATTGGAAGAGTGGTCAGATCAGAAAGTGGGGGGAGGAATGCACTAAACGCTGCTTGATTGAACCTGTGACCGAGATAAATTTATTTTCCACTGACCCTGTCACAGACCCTGAATACCCGGACCTGACCTCAGTCCCGAGCTGTTACCACCGACTTAAAGAAGTTTTTAACAAAGCTAAAGCCTCGTCTCTCCCTCCTCATCGTCCCTACGACTGTCCCATAGACCTGATTCCCAGCTCCACGATTCCAAAGGGACGACTCTATTCCATCTCCGGACTCGAAAAGAAAGCCATGAACGATTACATCTCCGCCTCCCTGAAAGCCGGACTCATTCGGCCGTCATCATCACCAGCGGGGGCCGGTTTTTTCTTCGTGGGTAAGAAAGATGGTTCCCTACGCCCATGTATTGACTATAGTCCACTGAACGATATAACCATTAAGAACCGATACCCTCTGCCCCTGATGACTTCGGTCTTCGACCAGCTGCAACAGGCGAAGGTGTTTACCAAGCTCGACCTACGCAACGCCTATCACCTGGTTAGGATCCGAGAGGGAGACGAATGGAAGACCGGCTTCAACACCCCCAGTGGACATTATGAGTATTGCGTAATGCCATTTGGTCTTACTAATGCACCTGCTGTGTTTCAGGCCATGATCAATGACGTCCTCAGGGACTTCCTGGACCAGTTCGTATATGTCTACTTGGACGACCTCCTGATTTATTCCCCTGACATTGCCACACATCGAGAACACGTAACCCATGTCCTCAACCGTCTGCTGGAACATAAACTGTATGTAAAAGCTGAAAAGAGTGTCTTTCATGCCGAGACTGTCTCATTCCTGGGCTTTATTGTAGCCCCTGGAAGAGTTCAGATGGATCCGGCTAAATTTAGAACTGTAGCCGAATGGCCTACTCCCGAAAGTCGCAAAAAGGTTCAGCAATTCCTTGGTTTTGCTAACTTTTACAGGCGGTTTGTCCGAGATTTCAGCGCGACAGCTGCTCCTCTCCATGCTCTTACCTCCACCCAGGTTCCCTTCAACTGGAATCCCGAGGCCGAGAAAGCCTTTCAGGAACTCAAGCACCGGTTCACCACCGCCCCCATCCTCACCTTACCGGATCCCCAGAGACAGTTCGTGGTGGAGGTGGATGCGTCGAACGATGGAGTAGGAGCAGTACTCTCTCAGAGGTCAGAAAAGGATGGTAAGATGCATCCGTGCGCCTTCCTACCTCGACGGTTGTCTGCAGCAGAACGAAACTACGACGTAGGAAACCGAGAACTGCTAGCAGTCAAGGTAGCATTGGAGGAATGGCGCCATTGGTTGGAGGGTGCCAAGCAACCTTTCATTGTCTGGACAGATCACAAGAATCTAGAATTCATTCGCGAAGCCAAAAGACTAAACTCTCGCCAGGCCAGGTGGGCGCTTTTCTTTAACCGTTTCTCTTTTACCTTGTCTTACAGGCCGGGATCCCGAAATGTCAAACCCGACGTGCTGTCCAGACTCTTTGATCCCGAGCCTAAGACCAAGCAAGCCGAAACTATCCTACCACTGAACTGTGTGGTAGGAGCGGTGAATTGGTCAATAGAAAATTAGGTAAAGCAAGCTAACGGTGGAGCCCCGTCAACTCGTGGTTGTCCCGACAATCGTCTGTATGTACCCACTGAGCTACGACCACAGGTGATTCATTGGGCTCACACCTCGCTGCTTTCATGCCATCCGGGGGTCAAACGAACCATGTATGTCATCTCCCGGAGATTCTGGTGGCCGGCTATGGAATCGGAGGTCCGGGAATACATAGAGACTTGTTCGGTCTGTGCTCGCAACAAGACGTCTTCCCAGGCTCGCACTGGACTTCTACAGCCGCTTCCCATCCCATCCAGACCGTGGTCGGACATTTCGGTGGACTTTGTCACCGGGCTCCCGGTCTCCCAGGGAAACACGACGGTCCTCACAGTGGTGGATCGTTCCTCGAAAATGGTACGTTTTATTGCATTACCGAAACTACCATCAGCTAAAGAGACAGCAGAAGTCATGATGACTCAAGTTTTCCGAATCCACGGATTCCCTAAAGACATTGCATCGGACCGGGGGCCTCAGTTCATATCCAAGTTCTGGAAAGAATTCTGCCGATTAATTGGAGCCACAGCCAGTCTGACGTCAGGATATCATCCCGAAGCCAACGGCCAGACCAAACGCCTAAATCAACAGTTGGAAACTGGCCTCCGATGCGTGGTACACCAGAATCCCTCGACATGGAGCAAACACCTGGTTTGGGTAGAGTATGCACATAATTCATTACCTACATCCGCTACTGGTCTCTCCCCTTTTCACTGTGCTTTAGGTTACCAACCACCCCGGTTTCCAGACAATGAAAGGGAAGCGTCGGGACCCTCGGCCTACGCCATGGTCCAGCGCTGTCGACGGGTCTGGGCAGCCGCCAGACAAGTTCTCATCCGACAGGGAGATCGGGTGAAGAGGAACGCCGACCGGAAGAGACGTCCGGCTCCAGAATACCGTCCAGGACAAAGAGTGTGGCTTTCAGCTAAAGACGTAAATCTCAGGGTGTCTTCCAAGAAACTGGCTCCGCGATTTGTAGGCCCCTTCCCCATCATCAGAACCATTGGTCCAGCAGCGGTTCGGCTACGCCTGCCTCGGTCCTTGCGAGTACATCCCACTTTCCACGTCAGTCAGATAAAGCCTGTGAAAGAAAGCAAGATGGTACCTCTGTGCTCCCCTCCCTCGTGTGTATAAAGTCTCTGTCTTCCCCTGTCTTCGTTGCCAAAGTATTTCGTCTTTATGTCGTCTACCGAAGCCATTATCCACAGCCCTGTCCCATGAATTGATAAGTATTGTTCATGTTTTATTTATCTGTTTTTTGTCCTCTCGAGAAGAGTGATTTTTGGTTTGTAATTTCTGGTTAGTATTTGAGTTGAAGTTTGAATTTTGATAGCCTTTCTTTTCTCCTCATTGCGAGTGAATTTTTGTTGAATAATTTTCTTACGACAGAGTAGAGTTTCATAGCCTTTGCGCTTTCTCTTCGGAGACCTTTTGTTTTTGATAAATTTTGATATCCATGATTATATTCAAGAACAGGGTAGGTTTTCCTCCTGTTGGAGCGCTTTCTGTTTATCTGTGTTTCATGTTGTATGTCTTGTTTGTCTCACAGTATTTCATAGCGATTTCGTTGTCATTCTTTCTGGAGAGTTACAGAATCAGATTAATAAAACTTGACCATACTGCTGCCTATTCTGCATCTGAGTCCTTCTTTCTGCCCCAGCCTGACAATCGGCTCCTGACAAGGCCCCAATCAGAGGCCAGCGTGGACAGTGTGAACGATCTACCTTTTGGAGCTTTCTATCAACTATCTGTCTTTGAACCTCGCAGACATTGTTTGTTTTCCTGTTTGACACAAGGGTAACAAACAACCAAGAATCACCCCCTGAAAAAAAACCCACTCACACTAACACACACACACACAAACAACCCCCCTCCAAGAACAGTGAACAAAGATACTGTGTTTTAGCCAGGTTTTCACTATCAACACTATCATTTATTTGGTCTTATCCAGCAGTTGGTTGTCTTTGAACATCACAGACATTGTCTGTTTTCCTGCCTGACACAAGGGCGACAATCACCTCACACACGCACACACACACACACACACACACACATATCACAGACAGAGTGTCTACAGAAGCAAATGTAATAAAGCATACTTAGGGGTCATGTAGCTCAGGAAAGTTTCTTTTTTTCACCACCATGTAAATGGGATCGTTTTGGGCTGGGTCTGATGTATATGTTTAAAATACACTGAGACTCACCGACACCCGCCACATAACAATGTGTGATCACAGAACAGTCTGATGCGTATGAGCGATCAGCCATTTGTCCTTATCAACCACTTGACTGTCATCGACCCCCACAAACATTGTCTTAAGTTTTTCCCCCTTTCTGAAATGCACACACGCACGCGCAAAGGGACATAGTATATACTACTCCCACTTCAAAAAACACAAACTAGCCCTTTAAGGTGCTCAGGGTGGCCACACAAAATGAGAAAAATTCCCTATTACTCACTGAGCTGATATATAACAGCTACAGACAGCTACAGATAGCTATTGATGCTGTGATTACTTTAGACTTCACTGAGTTGTGGCTAAGTTGTGGCTGGGAAAAGCATTAATCTCTGCATCATTGTCTTGCTTGTTCTTGGGCGATAAAACGATCTCGATCATTTTTTTTTTCAAAGTATATTTTTTGGCCCTTTGGCTTCATTGATATGACAGGAAACAGGTTGAGAGAGAGGTGGAGTGACACTCAGCAAAGGGCCCCAGGCCGGGACTCGAACCTGGGGCAGCTGCAGTACTCTGAAAGCATGAGTTTGTGCTGTCATGCTATCATCAGCCTCCCCACAAGCAGCCAACAGATCAGCCCTACTGTTTCTACAAGTCAGACTTCAGTCTGACAACCAACAATTGCTGCTGCTTTTTCATCCATTACCCAGTGATGTTGCTAGGTACGCGTCCTGCGTCCCAGACGCATCAAAATCTGAAAGGATGCACTAAACTCACTATCCATGCGTCCTGGGGACGCACCTCATTTTTTCCCACGAAAAACGATACACTGTGAACATTAAACAACTCGTGTTTAATCACAGTAACTGGCAAAAGAAACCTTGTTGCTAGCAGACCGGACAAGCGCTGTTTCATCCCTCTGCGCATCTACTTGGTGCAGAGGTGATCGCCTGTACAAAGTATTGCGACATGCTAATTTAGCCGCTACAATAACAACTAGCCTGATTTAATTTCAACAATTAAAAATACGAACTAAATAAAAATAAATAAACCTATGTTTGTACTACTCGATGCTGTGTTCATTCGTGTCTATTACGTTTTAATGTTTAGGGGACATGCTGTAATGAAATAAATAATACATAATCCGGTGGTGGTGATGAAAACTACATTGAATGGCAGCAGTGGCGTAAGTATCAGCGGTGCAACCCGTGCAGCTGCACCGGGGCCCAGACACCGTCAGGGGCCCATGAAGGAAGGAAGAAAAAAAAAAAAAAAAACAGCTGTCCAGAATTGCTACAGGCCCTGTTTTTGTGAATGAAATAGCTGGGGGCGGGTCGGTAAGGTAACGCTGAGTGGCCTGATACCTGTCAGTCATGATGAGTCTCGTCTCGTCACTTCTCTGCTGTGTCTGCAGCTGAGCACTGTGGGCCGAGCCAGTGCATGTCTCTCTACCCGGGCTGGGAGAGTTATCATACCGTAACATACCAAATAACAGCTGGGAACTTAAATTGTTCCAATCAATTAACAGACCAGACATTTATTTGGGATCAGGTGGCACTTTGGGACAGGCCTTTAATTCCTTCCTCAGAAAAATCCAGGATGAAAATGTCACAAACTTCGCCAGCTTCTCGGTGAATTCTCTGGCATCCTTCTACAATTGAAGTTGTTGAAGATTTAGTCAACCAACACTCGTGGCAAACCCCTCATCTCTGCTGACACTCACGGTGGCGTATATTTGTTTCTCCATCGCCCTGATCATTTTGCGGGACACGCTCTCGTGGCGTGCCCGTTTGCTGATCACCCATCCCGCATGTTTATCTCAAGCTCCTCGCTAGTCTTCTTCCTCCCTCCACCAGGCAGCCTGGCTCTGTCGCTGTCCTCCTCAGACAGACGATGAAGCTCTGTTGTGTTTTATTGCCAGTCTTTCACGTTCTTGACTACGTCGACAGAGAAACGTCTATGAGCAGCAAATAAATAAATAAATAAACGTCCATCGGCCCATTATTGATCGGCCCACCGGGGAAAATCCCGGTACTCCCGATGGCCAGTCCACCCTGCAATAGCAGTTCTCTCAAGTGGCTGTGTGTGCGTGTGTGTGTGCGCGCTCTATCACCATGATGTTACGCTACTGAATGGCAGCCGCCATTTTGTTATGCCCAAACAGCGTCTGCGCATACATCGCACTTCTAACGAGATCTTGTTTTTTCACTAGTAAGCAGGAAAAGGAGACCGCGAAAATGCCACCAAAGAAAAAGATCAAACCTATTGCAGGCCAGCAGACTATTGCAGCTGTATTTTCTGCTCCCACTACCTCTGCACTCCTGTCTGACTCTGATCAGCCTAGAGAGAGTACTTCACTGCCTGTACCTACTTCTGCCTCCTCCTCTACTGAGCCCGATGAGCCCACTGCAAAAGAAGTGCCTCAACCTTCCGTTTATTAAAACCATATCATACCACCATCAAAGGAGTTTAACACTCAATAAAATTTAAGAAATAGAATAATATAAGAAAGAAATATTTTTTTTTAACCCAGTCTGAATCCCAGGGACCCACTCAACTCACCACCTGTGGGTCCCAGGAACTCACTACATCAACATCACTGATTACCCAATATGAGAAGGAAACGAAGCAATTCAAGGGTGAATAGGTTCTCAACATTTACCTTTTTATTATTTTCTTTAATCAATGTTCAGTTCAATATACTCCCTGTAAAATCAGTCCGTCCAGTAAGTCGCGTTGTCGCAATTGCAACTATTATCGCAAATTCAACCAATCCCCACAAATTTTGTGCGGCCTTGCAATTTTATACAATCACTGCAACTTTTATGCAAATTTGACCAATCAGTTTAGCCCCCCTCCGCATGTCATCATAATAGACCCAGACTCACTTCCTTGTAAACAGTGCGAAACATGAAGAGATGTGTGACACCAGATGATCGCATTTGCCAACAAATTTGCCAACAAAATTTGCCAACAAATTGCCATCAAATTTGCAAGTCAGTTTCCCTATGTATTACATGAAAGTGGTGGTAAACTGTTTTGTACCACGTGCAATATTGTGGTGGAACACAAACCCACGTCATCGCTTGACCAGCACTTTTCTACTGCCAAACATGGCTACGCGAGGACTACAGATACAACAAGTGACCATGACAGAGGCTGTTGCATCCAGATCTGCTGCAAGTGCTGACAGAAACAAGGTATAACAAGGCATGATCTACAAAGTTATAGAGGTGTGCTTGTCTGTCTCCGTCTCAGTGTCAGCGTGTGTTCGAACAATGGGTTTGAACGCGCGAGGTGTATGTGTGCATTTATGTGTGTGTGAGAGAGTGTGTGTGTGTGATTCAGAGGACAGAGCATACACAAAATAAGTTCACAAAAAATCCTATTAGTATGGGCTACTGGGTAACTTATCTTAACCAGTTTAATTGCATTACATCTTTACAAACAAATATATATGCATTTTTCCCTAAAGATTTGTGAAGATTGGGTTGGGTTGCACTGCAGTCAATATTCCAGTCTCTAAAAGTGACCACCCTGTAATGCGAAGATTCATCAGGGAAAATGTAATCAGTGGAGGCATTCCTGGATTTCACCAGCTTCAAGACAAATACTTGCAGTTTACCAGGAGATGGGTACTGAACATTCTCATTGCACCCCTGGAAAATGATGAATCTGGGAGCACTTTGTACTCTACAAGGAGTTCATAGAGATGGAAATACAGGTAAGACCGTTCCCACTCATCTTTACAAAGTATCTTAATTACTCTACATCGGGGGTGGGGAACCTTTTTCCTTTCGAGGGCCATTTCAATTTTCATACGATCCCTCAGGGGCCATACAAATTTTTTTTAAAAGGTAAGCAGCTCACAACCTAATTTTTATGACCTTTTTAACGTAATTGCAATAGCATAAATATCATGACCATTAATTAATGTTCAAGCCAATTTTAATTTTATCCATCTCAGTGTATCTTAGTGTTTTAATCCAATTTAATTTCTGTTCCTGTTGGTTTTTATATTCACATATGTTTAGCTGTTGAAGCAGTAGGTAACCTATAATGTACCTCAAATTATTAATTCAGCCCTCTAAAATCTCATATATCAGCTTTAAATCACTCAAAAATGACAGACCTGAGTTGTATTCCCCCTGAATTCCGTCTGCTATTAAAAGAAAACTCCCTGTTTCCACTCAACAATTTCACCTCAGATTGACAGTAGATAACCTTATTCTGTACCTCAAATCATTTTCACCACACCTGCCCTACACATATAAATCTAACATTCTGCTTGACCTCTACTCACACTAATTTGCACTCAAATACACACAAAACAATTTATTTCTTACAGATGCCATGTACATTGCCATGCGATTTAGTTAACTGCATTGAAAACACTTGACAAACTTGTTATTCTATCCACAGATTTGTGGCAAAAGTGCACCACAGACTGGAGAGACTCCATGAAATGCTACAAAGTCCAGACATGGCTCAGAGTCTGCAGGTCCAGATCAGCATCATGGGAGACAAGTGTAAAGTTATTGTTCAGCTTCTGGACATCTGCCAGAGCAGACGCCCTATAACCACCAAGGTCTTTGACTACCTTGAGGATCTGCAGACAAACAGCTGCAGTATGAAGCCTGTGCCGAGTAATTTAAAGGGCTTGACATCTCCTTTGCCATCAAAACACACATCCTCAACATAGTGGAACAAGCATACAACAATGCAGAGGAAAACCTGCCATCAACTTTCTACAAAAAGTCAGGGTGTTTGACCCTTGTTACACTTCATTTATGAATGACAGGCATCTGTGCTGTCCCTAATGATGAGTTTGACACCTACTTTTACCACCTGGGTCCAGCAGCACTCAGAGCTTCAGTGTGTGGAGTGGTTGATCTAGATGTGTTTTGGGATGGGCTGCAGGAGAGACTTCCTGTGCTCAGCGTCTCGGCCAAAAGATACAAAGACGTCATCATAAACTCAGCAGATGTCAACAGAAGCAACAGCATTTACAAGCTGGTGTTGTCCACCTGAAGGAGATCAAACAACCCCCACCCTTCTTGTACCACAACCAATGACTTACCAGCGGGGCTTTTGAAATGCATGCGATGACGAGAGCTTGTGGGGAAGACTCGGAGGGAGACATGGAGGACATGTAGGCAACTTCCAGGACTTTTTATTTATTTCATATTTTCATTTTTTTTTTACTGTTGCTGACTGGCCCTCATCATTTCTGATGTTCATGAATTAGGGTGTCATGAGTTAAGCTACGAGTTCTCAGAAAAATACAGCCCTCAGCTTTATTTGTTATGGATATCTGTCGGTATTAATGAATATTTTGGGTTTTATGAGCAGATGTAGACCAGCTCTGATATAACTAATTTTGATTTACACTTCATATGGTGTGTAGTAAAAACAATGCTGTGAGAAGTTCAGTGGTACTTGGCTTATGCTGTATATAATGTGAAGTTATGAACTTCAAGGATATGTAGGCCCACCTTTCGTTTTGCATTTTTTAATTGATGGAATTTTTAAACATTTCTGTATAATAATTTTATTTATTTTAAGATTGTTATTTTTTGCAGGTACTTCAACAGATTTGTTATTGGCACTGACAGTAAGGTGATATCAATGTTCTGTGCACTTTAAACCTTAATCATATTATGCAAATAAAGCATATTTCGTTAGAATTGTTGAAATCCTGAGCTTTTTTGGGTAACGTTACATAGAACACTATAAACAGTTGCAACTAGTTTTTCAAATTCACTTGCTCCTGCAATGTATTGAAAAAATTAAAGCCTCAAAACACTGCAACTTTCCCCGCAACTTTACTAAAAAGCTAAAAAATCCTGGAGGGACTGTAAAATGTTAGAGACACATTTGAAACAAGAAATTTGTTGTACATATCATTTTATTCATTCAGTGTTTAAAAAAGTCATTTGGTTGGTCAGTTCTGTTAAATGTTGTAATCTATTATGTGACACTGAGTCTTGTATTTTATAAACCATACTCAACCTTCTAGTTTGTTTTGGGTTCCGTCCTAAGGAGAATACTCTTAAAACTGTCAATTCAACTGTCAATTACCATTATTGTTAAAATATACTGTATGGAGATAATTATCGACATCAATAAGAAAACATTGTGATAACAATATTGTCTAGCCCTAACTTAAACACTGTTTAAGCTTCACTCAAAGATTCATAACTTTAAAATCGTCCATCAACAAGTCCACAGTGCGCTTAAATCGATTCACAGGTCCGTGAATAAGTGCAGGTCTATTTTCATCTGTAAAAACTATTTCTGATTCATATAGGTAAATTCTTCCACCACTACTACTTACCAATTAAGGAACTCAGTATGTGACCTAGTAATTCACTCCCCTTCAAGTCATGTCTTTTGACAACAACATCATTCATTCTTAATAAGTGAGTCATCTTAAGGCAAGAACACACCGGCCCACCCGTTGGACATCTGAAACGTTTGGAGAGACTCGGACGAGGTCGCGAACAAATATGTTGGGTGTGTTCAGCTATGTTGGAAGCTTTCAGAGCTGCTCGGACGTTGTCTGCTCCGATTCAACATGCGAAGTCTGAGGAGGTTGGCTTTTCTGATTGGCGTTGTGCTAGCGAATCAGCGTGGTGTGTGGGAGGGGCGGAATACTGTGTGCGCTTTGTTTTTGAATGCACTCCATTCCGTCATTTACTGTTTTCATATTTTGGAGTACTGGCACAAGACTAGCTGTTCTGTCCATTCGGAGTGAATTGATCTGTGTTCATTTGGTAATGCCTCGCTGCATGTTTAGTATGCAGCTGTTTTAGTCTGAAATAGTTAAGTTTTGTTTTGATTGAAAATAAAGAGAGTTGAGTGCATAAACCTCTCATCCAGCGTCTTTAACACTAGAGTCACCAGCTTATTGCATCTCACGCAGGCACAGAACGTACACGCTGCTGTGCAGCTGGCAGCACGTCGAAGCGGTGTGTTCAATGCAACTTTTCTGCTGAACAGGTCAGACAAGAGGCAGAGTGGTCAACAGAGTGGTCGTATAAAGGCAGTTGGCTGTTGGTTTCAGTCTGGGCAGTGTGTGGGGGCCTTAAGACTATAAAGGACAGGCAATCTGTCAGTTTTTTATCTTGAAGGTATCAACGATCTGCTATTTTGGTGAGTCGCAGAGATCACAGTATTTAATGTCCAACTTTTTCCAAAGTTCACAGAACCTCATTGACTACCAAATCCATGCTTTATGAACATACTGATGAAGTGATTTCGCCAACTAGATGGCTCTGAGCAGAACAGTACTAGTGGTTAGCACGATTAGTTAGCGGTGGTTTGTGGCTGCCTTGGTTTGCTCTGGGTACTCCGGTTTCATCAAACACATACATTAGGTTAATTGTCTTGTCAGTGCACTTGTCCACAGCAATGGATAAGATCTAGAGTTGGTTTCCAGGCACTGACGCTGCCCACTGCTCACTTGGGATGGATTAAGCCAAGTCAAATGTATTTATATAGCACATTTAATATGACAGATCCATACTCAATGTGCATAAAAATATAATGTCACAGTTATATGCAAAGTACCAGTTTTGCCATTTATCATATGTGATATGTGACATAAATAAGAATGTTCTTCTCTGCTGATTGTGCATATTACTTTATGTAGCTTGTCATTGGTTGCCATATTGAAAAAATACATAGTGTGGCACATGAAGAGCATTCGCCACAAAATAATCTTAAATGCAATGGTTCAAAATTGAGAAGGACGATCATAAATTCCTCAGCCCTGTGATTAACTGGCGTCTTGTCCACGGTGTATCCAGCCCTATGTACCAATATGCTATAGACTAACAAAACATGTCAAATTTCTACTACAAGTACATGGACATGGTTCAAAATCTGTAACAGCATGCTTTACGTTGCACCTTGCTTTATGGATTAATACATGTTGAATGAAATGAGTCAGATGAGTGAGTTCAATTCAGTGTTTGCCCTCTGCTCTGTATCGGTTTCATGCAGCCTGTTAGCTCCAGCCTGATTATTGGCTGAATTAGGTCTTCTAACAGTCACAGTGCTGCAGTGGCACAATGGACTTACTGTTCAGTTTGCTCTGAGAGAGAAACACAAAGAGAGTGTGATTGTGGTTTGGAAGGAGGATTCCCACAGTCAGGCTGAACGAGTTTGTTTTTGTCACCTATGACAGCCACATTTGGATTCCATGACCTACCCCCTTGGGACACAGTCAAACAGGACTCTGTGGCAGAGTACTACTACAGTGTATTATGAAGTTATGCCAAGAGTGTTGTCACTCCAGCTGAAGACAGATAGCTTGTTGAATGTCATAATATAGGGTGGGAAAATGTGATTAATAAATTAACAACTTATTTAGTCTAAAAATGTCGACGTTCATGACAGAAGTGTGTCACAAGATACAAGAACCCAAAGTGATGTATTCTAATCGCTCATTTTATCTGTCCAACAGTATAAAATATTAAATTTACAAGTAAGAAAAGTAAGTGAAAATAGTGACAGATGGAAAGATGAGTGAGCGATACAGGAAGAGAAGACAGAAGCCGCATTATCGCAGCAACGATGGTTCACCAATTATCCACCAATGGTCATTCACATTGAGCCAAGCAGCACCGGCATGAGGGCCAGCCGCTGAGTAATTCACACAGGAAACTGGTGCTGCGGCTCCTAAAGCGGCATGACAGTCTATGTCATAATGATGACGTCTGTGTGTTTTCACGGTGTTTCCCAGGTGTCCCCCTGTCAATGTAATCTAATCTAATCCGTGGATAGTTTTTAATCATATGGATGCTGTTATAATGTGTAGGGATTGAAATCCTGACTCACCACACATCTTCAAAAGTGTCAAAGTTACGTTTTTCACTCTAAATTACATAATTACATAATCACCATCATTAAACTGGATGCTGTCTGACTCACTCGCGTGGAGGGAGGCTGTTTTCTGGGGGAAAGTTCACTGAAGTCTCGGTCCGGAGGGCTGACCATCACTGTGATTTTTTTTCAACACAAACACTTGGTGAGTTAAAGTTTTTTGCTAGTGACAGACGCTGTTCTTCGGCAGAAATGTGATGTAGAGTTGGTAGAACAGATGGGAGGACAGACACTTCTCTGCTTAAAGCTGCAGTATTTTTTGCTCATATAAGTTCCCAAAGACAGTTACAGTTACTATGTTACTTTTGTTTGGTACCGTAATGTTGCTTGGTGGGAAATTTCTCTTTATTTAGCTGAGTGAGGAACCTCCATAATTATCAGACTGTCAGACCGACACACCCTCCATATGTGCAGCCAGCTTATCCATTTACACTGGTTCGGCTCACAAATACTGCGCCTCTGATACTACCTCCAGAGGCGAAATTTCACCCCTCGCTGCCTCCAAGAGATTCAAACAGAGGTGGAGGCGGAGAATTGGAGCAGCATCCCCACATCAAACAGCAGTGTGAATGGGGCTAGAGAGATGAGTGAGCCGGAGACAACAGAGGAACAGTCAAAATGGTTCTCTCTAAGGAGAGAAAAGTGGACAACAAAAACAGAGATTTCAACCAAGAATGGACAGACTCATTCATGTTCATTCTTCACACTGGAAGCACAAAACCAGTCTGTCTCATATGCTCAGACCGTGGCAATCATAAAAAGTGTCAATGTGAAACGACACTATGAGACAAAGCACAAAGTTTTTGACCCAACATACCCACTCAAGTCTGAAGTGAGGTCACAGTAAATAAGAAGTCTCAGAGCCCAATATGAACAACAGAAATTAGTGGGATATAAGAGGGAAAGAAGGAAACTATAAACTGTTCAGTTGTAAAGATGGGCTGAGATCAATCGATTGTGAAACTGGTTGAGACTGTTAAGATGTGAAATATTAACAAAGAAAAAGGGAAACTCAAGCTGCTGCTACATTTTATTCTATTTTTTAAAAATTAGGTGGCCTACTTTAAGAAGCACAATTTTTAAAAAGCTATTTTATTTACTTTCAGTACTTTATTTTTGAATGCAGCCCTTCTTTTCCTTAAAGGGGGAATACAATAATAGATCTACAGTTAATTAATGTTAAATGACAATAAATACTGTGAAAAAAATGGGAGTTGTTCTTTTTTTATTTGAATTGACAGTCACACTTATTCATAACACAAGTTAGATATTATGATGTTCTGGACCTTTGCTTCAAGAAATGTTCTCTAACTGGCCCTAGTTGAATACCCCTGCTCTACAGGGACCTGTGCTCACAGCCCAGCACCACTCAGCCCAGCACCACACAGCCCGGCACCACACAGCCCAGCACCACGCAGCCCGGCACCACTCAGCCCGGCACCACACAGCCCAGCACCACATAGCCCAGCACCACACAGCCCAGCACCACACAGCTCAACTGGCATTTGAAAGAGAACGCCTGAATTGGCAGGTCAGGTTCATCAAACTCAGATGTGTGATTAAAGTGCTCCCTGAATGATTTTTGAGAAGTCTAGTTATTTGGAAGGTCTGCCTTCCAAAGCCTGGGACATATTGGATTGAAGTCGAGTGTCATCATATAATCCTTTTTAGATGTGACCCACCCAAATGTGTTTTCATTTTGACTATTAAAAAAAATAAATGTTTGATTGGTTGTGTCATTGTTAATGGTTTTATTCAACCTTATTAAGTTTACATATTGAAATGCAATGCTTTGTGTGAGTGGATGAGACTCTAACCAGACAGAAAAGTTGTAAACTTGCAGTCCATTTACCATCCTCCATTTGAATGGAATATCATTTAGTAACTTAGAAGTGACGCGTAATATAGCATAATATGTGACATAGAAACAACTAAAAGTGACAGTGTTTGCGATATTTCTGCCAAAATGGTCCTCACACACACACACACACACACACACACACACACACATACACACAGGACACAGCACACTTAAAGCAATAGTATTCTTAATATATCTGTCATTTCAACATTCAAAAGGTGCAACCCTTTGCTTTTTAATAGCTTACCTTTTCTCCACACTCAGATGTACTGCACACATGCAGGCAGGCTGCCATGCACAGCTCACAACATGGACACTGTCCTTTACCACACACACTGTCTGGAGCATGCGCCTATAAACAACAAGGCACAAAACTGACCCATTTCTGATCCAGTCACCAAAGTCCATCCCAGTCAGACAGACAATGTTAGAACGAAGTCCACGACGAGACAAATTTAAGGCAAACAGTCTAAAAAACTTAGAACTATATAGTGGTGCAGTTGGTATATTCAGCACGCACTGTACACACAACAGCACCCTTGAACTGGAAACTCAGCCCTTATGGATAGTCCACAATACTTGATACCACTCACAAATACTTGATGTGTGTTCTTGTAAGAACACTGCAGAATGCTCTTAGAAGCAGACCAACAAGGTGTCCTTCCAGTGAAACCGCTCGACCACAGCTCGAGCTTGAACTACTGCAGAATTCAAAGATTTGTAAGTTTGGCACGGTGCTTTCTCATCTCCATACAGCACACGGAAGACGGGACATGCCGGGTTGATCGGGCAAGACTGCCGCAGACAGAAGCGGTAAGAGAAAAGCTGCTCAACTAGACAGAGAAGATGCGTTGGGCTAACGTGATAGCCAAGTCCTCACACAGAAATAGCAGGAGAACGATGACTAACCCAGAGAAGACAGCGGATAAACAAGCAGGTATGAGAGATGAGGACAGATTCACAAGCAAAACATTTGAAGCAACATACATGACTGCCGCGGTGTTCTCACTCCTCTCCCCACACAGCGGACACAAATCTGCTCTTGTCCCAGTTAGAGGAGCGAAGAATCCGGAGTGGAACAAACAAGAGAGGATAGTTTCGAGCACAGTTCCTCTCTCAGTCCAACAGTGTCGGTAACGATAAAGACTATCCTGTACGTTCGTCCACTGGCCAGCTCGCCTCCATTCAGCCAGCAGTGTAGCGTTCACTCAAACAACATCAAGCAGCCGGCATTGCATGTGTAAACTTCCTGTTGACACTTTCAAGTTAAAATACAGTTTGGTCAACAGAGAGTCAATGTTCCGGTGGACCCAGTTGGACCTAATGTGAGATAAAACTCTGTAAGTGAATGGAGAGACAAATTCTGTTTGAATTGTGTAATGTGTCAATTTGTCATCAAACTAATGAAATATCAGACTACATCATAATAAAGACAACAGAACTAACAGTCTCATTAGTGATGTTATCCCCTTGAACGCTCACCAAAACCCATAACTTGAACATGGTAGAGCTGCTCCTGTATATTAGCAGCTCACAGAACTGACTAACTGTCCTACCTGAGCCCAGTTGGCTCCATGTTGGTGTTGGTGACACGTGTTGATGAGACGATGTAGTTCACTGAGCACTTTAATACAAAACTCAGTGGTGTAAGTATCGGCGGTGCAACCAGTGCAGCTGCACCGGGGCCCAGACGCCATCAGGGGCCCAGAGCTATAGCAGAGCTCACGGTTATTATTCCTCGCGCCTCTTCTTATTAGTGGGCTGTGCTCGCCAGCCCACTATGGACACCTCTATAGCAGAGCTATAGGGCGTCCATTTTACTATTGCTCGCGCCTCTTCTTCTTATTAGTGTGAATGCCTTCAGAAAATTCCAGAATTATTAGTGTGAATGCCTTCAGCATTCACACTAATAATTCTGGAATTTATTAGTGTGAATGCTGAAGGCATTCACACGAATTTATTCAAGTATCAAAATGTGCAGCTTTTTAAGGACATTACTGCTTCTATTTTTCTTTTTAGTGGGCTGTGCTCGCCAGCCCACTATGGACACCTCTATAGCTCTGCTATAGGGTCCTGCTATAGGGTGTCCTATTATTATTCCTCGCATCTATTTAGTGGGCTGTACTCGCCAGCCCACTATGGACACCTCTATAGCAGAGCTATAGCCCACTATGGACACCTCTATAGCAGAGCTATAGGGTGTCCATAGTGGGCTGTGCTGTGCAAACATTTCCCATAAGGAATGAATGGGACAAGGTAAAAAAAGTCGCAAATCTTCAATGCTTTTCAGACATCTCCTGCTCTGGCATACATTCACCTAGAAACACCATTCAAACTTTAAAATGTAGGCACAAGTCTCATCTATTTAAGTTGTATTTGAACTTTTTTCCTATGATGTATAGTTTTTGAACGCCGGCCCTTGAATGATGGTGAGTGAAATTTTCTCTTTACATGATGCTCCCAGCCACAAATTTCACTCAAAAACAGTGAAATTTTCCACAGTTGTAGCCACACTTGTCTTCTTTCTCCCAACGTGTCTATTATCTTCGTGGGATTCATGGTTTTTCAATTATCGCCTCTAACCAACAAGAGTAGGTCTCAACTGGCCCATTAACTCCACTGTAAATCAGGAAGAGGATTTGCGAAACTGCACCCTCCTCTAACTCGCTCCTATTGCCACATTTCTCGAAGTGGGACCACAACAATTGATGAGTGTGTTCCTTAAGGCCTGTCCCGCTTGATGGTGAAGAAATTTTGCTAATGCCATGTTTGCTTTTTCGTCACAGGGCCAAAGCGCACAGCCCACTCTCGCGATTCCCTGGTGG
This sequence comes from Acanthopagrus latus, assembly GCF_904848185.1. Lineage (NCBI taxonomy): Eukaryota > Metazoa > Chordata > Actinopteri > Spariformes > Sparidae > Acanthopagrus > Acanthopagrus latus. The sequence goes on along the minus strand of NC_051046.1, from coordinate 30,503,603 downwards.
GGAATTGTCTAGTTAGTGGGCTGTGCTCACCAGCCCACTATGGACACTGGACACCTCTATAGTAGCTCAGCTCTATAGTAGCTCTCACTTCCTCCATTCACTCCAATGTTAATCGCGAAGAGGATTTTCGAAACTGCACCCTTTTTCAACTCGCTCCTGTTACCACATTTCTGACACGAGGACCACGAAACTTGATGAGCGTGTTCTTTAAGGCATTTCTGGCTTGATCGTGAAAAAATTTTGCTGCTATCATGTAAGGCTGAAAGGGCTGAGAAATCAGCTGTCCCAGTCCGTTAGCGGGGGGGGGGGGGGTTTGCACGATCACCGTGGCAACCGAGATCAGCTGGGCCAGCACAGAGAGTCTGTCTCTCTCTCTCTCTATCTGTCTGTCTGTCTCTCTCTCTCTATATATATATACATATATCTCTATCTATCTGTCTGTCTGTCTCTGTCTCTGTCTCTCACTCTGTCTGTCTCTCTGTCTGTCTGTCTCTGTCTCTCTCTCTCTTTATCTGTCTGTCTCTCTCTCTCTCTCTATCTGTCTATCTCTCTCTATCTGCCTATCTCTCTCTCTCTCTACCTGTCTATCTCTCTCTCTCTATATCTGTCTGTCCATACATATATCTCTCTCTATCTGTCTGTCTGTCTTTCTCGGTCTGTCTGTCTGTCTCTCTCTCTATCAGTCTTTCTCTGTCTTTCTATCTGTCTGTCTGTCTCTCTCTCTGTCTGTCTCTGTCCGTCTCTCTCTCTCTATCTGTCTGTCTTTCTCGTTCTGTCTGTCTGTCTGTCGCTCTCTCTATCTGTCTGTCTGTCTCTGTCTCTCTCTCTCTCTATCTGTCTTTCTCTATCTGTCTGTCTGTCTCTCTCTCTCTGTCTGTCTCTCTCTGTCTGTCTGTCTCTCTCTCTCTGTCTGTCTGTCTCGCTCTCTCTATCTGTCTGTCTCTATCTGTCTCTCTGTCTGTCTCTTTCTCTATCTCTGTTTATTTTACAACCCACTGTACATTGAGAGCCATTTTTTCTTTCGCTAACTCGTCCCACACCGTTGAGTGCACACAAACAAACAATACATCAAAACGTACAGTTCGATCTGACTTGGTATGCTATCATTCAGTTTTTCAAAATATCAACTGCCAAACATTTCCCATAAGGAATGAATGGGACGAGGTAAAAAAGTTGCAAATCTGCAACGTTTTTCAAACATCTCCTGCTCTGGTATACATTCACCTAGAAACACCATTCGAACTTTAAAATGTAGATAAAAGTCCATATTATCACCGTGATATCATACTTTTGCCTTAGCTTACAAAATTTTTTCGTCACGGGGCAAAGCACACAGCCCACTCTCGCGATTCCCCGGCGGGGAATTGTCTAGTTATTATTCATCCTCCTTCCGATTTTGGCACTTAACTCGTCTCGCACCGTTTGTCGCACCCAAACAAAAAATATATCAAAACGTGCGTCTCGATCTGACTTGGTATGCTATCAATCAGATTTTTAAAATTTGCGAAAAATTTCCCATAAGGAATGAATGGGACAGGATCAAAAACGCAATGTTTTTCAAACATCTCCTGCTCTGGCATACATTCGCCTAGAAACACCATTCAAACTTTAAAACGTAGGCACAGGTGTCGTCTATTTAAGTTGTATTTGAACTTTTTTCCTACGATGTATAGTTTTTGAACTGTGACCCCTTAACCATGATGAGTGATTTGGGGAAAATTCAGGGTTTTCAATGAGTGTGTATGGCGGAATGTTCGCGCAGCAGAGTGCAGGAGACCAACTGACAGAGTGAGAGAGGCTCAAAAATTAGCTCAGAAATTTTCTCATTCCGTGACGATCCCGGCCACAAATTACGCTCAAAAACAGTGATATTTTCCAGAGTTGTAGCCACACTTGTCTTCTCTCTCACAATGTGTCCGCTTTTTCGGTCGGATTTACGGTTTTTGAATTATCTGCCTCTGACCGACCAGAGTAGCTCTCACTTCCTTCATTCACTCCAATGTTAATCGTGAAGAGGATTTTCGAAACTCCACCCTTTTTCAACTCGCTCGTGTTACCACATTTCGGACATGAGGACCACGAAACTTGGTGAGCTTGTTCTTTATGGCCTTTCTGGCTTGATCGTGAAAAAATTTTGGTGCTATCATTTATGGTTTTGAATATATAGCACCAGTTTAACGTCCTGCATGTGAGGCTGAAAGGGCTGAGAAATCAGCTGTCCCCAGTCTGTTAGCTGGGGGGGGGGGCGTCAGCACGATCACCATGGCAACCGAGATCAGCTGGGCAAGCACAGTCTGTCTGTCTCTCTCTCTATCTGTCTGTCTATGCATACATCTCTCTCTATCTGTCTGTCTGTCTCTATCTCTCTGTCTCTCTCTCTGTCTGTCTGTCTGTCTGTCTCTGTCTCTCTCTCTCTCTCTCTCTCTCTCTCTCTCTCTCTCTCTCTCTATATATATATATATATATATATATATATATATATATATATATATATATATATACAGACAGAGTGAGAGAGAGAGACGGTGACAGACAGATATATATATATATATATATATATATATATATATATATATATATATATATATATATATATATATATATATATATATATATATATATCTGTCTGTCACCGTCTCTCTCTCTCACTCTGTCTGTCTCTCTGTCTGTCTCTGTCTCTCTCTCTCTATCTATCTGTCCATCTCTCTCTCTCTCTCTACCTCTCTGTCTGTCTCTCTCTCTACCTGTCTCTCTCTCTCTCTCTACCTGTCTATGTCTCTCTACCTGTCTCTCTCTCTCTCTCTCTACCTGTCTATCTCTCTCTCTACCTGTCTATCTCTCTCTCTCTCTATCTGTCTGTCCATACATATATCTCTCTATCTGTCTGTCTGTCTCTCTCTCTCTCTCTCTCTCTCTCACTCTGTCTGTCTCTCTGTCTGTCTGTTTCTCTCTCTCTCTCTCTTTATTTGTCTGTCTCTCTCTCTCTCTCTCTCTGTCTATCTCTCTCTCTCTACCTGTCTGTCTCTCTCTCTGTCTCTACCTGTCTGTCTCTCTCTCTCTACCTGTCTGTCTCTCTCTCTCTACCTGTCTGTCTGTCTCTCTCTCTCTCTATCTGTCTGTCTATGCATATATCTCTCTCTATCTGTCTGTCTGTCTCTATCTCTCTCTCTGTCTGTCTGTCTGTCTGTCTGTCTGTCTCTCTCTCTCTCTCTATATATATACATCTGTCTGTCTGTCTGTCTCTCTCTCACTCTCACTCTGTCTGTCTCTCTGTCTGTCTCTGTCTCTGTCTCTCTCTTTATTTGTCTGTCTCTCTCTCTCTATCTGTCTATCTCTCTCTCTCTACCTGTCTGTCTCTCTCTCTCTCTCTCTCTGCCTGTTTATCTCTCTCTCTCTCTCTACCTGTCTCTCTCTCTTTCTCTATCTGTCTGCCCATACATATATCTCTCTCTATCTGTCTGTCTCTATCTGTCTGTCTGTCTCTCTCTCTGTCTTTCTCTCTCTCTCTATCTGTCTGTCTGTCTCTGTCTATCTGTCTGTCTGCCTCTCTCTCTCTCTCTCTCTCTCTCTCTATCTGTCTGTCTGTCTGTCTGTCTGTCTGTCTGTCTGTCTCTCCCTCTATCTCTCTGTTTATTTTACAATCCACTGTACATTGAGAGCCAGTTTTTCTGTCGCTAACTCGTCCCACACCGTTGAGCGCACACAAACAAACAATACATCAAAACGTGCGGTTCGATCTGACTCGTTATGCTATCATTCAGTCTTCAGAATATAAATTTTTCGCGTCGTAAGACGGGAAAAACTGCCAAAAATTTCCCATAAGGAATGAATGGGACGAGGTAAAAAAAAGTGGCAAATCTTCAACATTTTTCAAACACCTCCTGCTCTGGCATACGTTGAGCTAGACACACCATTCAAACTGTAAAATGTACATACAAGTCAAAATTATCAACATGATAGCATACTTTTGCCTTAGCTTTCATAGTTTTTTCGACCGGGGCAAAGCGCACAGCCCACTCTCGCAATTCCCCGGCGGGGAATTGTCTAGTTATTTTTCATCCTCCCGTGATTTTTTGGCAGTTAACTTGTCTCGCACCGTTTGTCGCACCCAGACAAAAAATATATCAAAACGTGTGTCTCGATCTGACTCGGTATGCTATCATTCAGATTTTTGAAATTTTGATTTTGAAAATTTTGAAAACTGCGAAAAATTTCCCATAAGGAATGAATTCGACGGGGTCAAAAACGTCGCAAATCTGCAACATTTTTCAAACATCTCCTGCTCTGGCATACGTTCGCCTAGAAACACCATTCGAACTTTAAAATGTAGGCACAGGTGTCGTCTATTTAAGTTGTATTTGAACTTTTTTTCTACGATGTATAGTTTTTGAACTCAGACCCCTTAACGATGATGAGTGATTTCGGGAAAATTCAGGGTTTTTAATGAGTGTGTATGGCGGAATGTTCGCGCAGCAGAGTGCAGGAGACCAACTGACAGAGTGAGAGAGGCTAAAAAAAATCTCAGAAATTTTCTCTTTCCGTGACGATCCCGGCCACAAATTACACTCAATAACAGTGATATTTTCCAGAGTTGTAGCCACACTTGTCTTCTCTCTAACAACGTGTCCACTTTTTCGGTCGGATTTACGTGGGTTTGCACGATCACCGTGGCAACCGAGATCAGCTGGGCCAGCACAGCTCCATCTGCCTGTGCGCACAAACAAACAATACATCACAATGTGCAGCTCGATCTGACTTGGTATGCTATCATTCAGTTTTCCAGAATATCAATTTTTCGCGTCGTAAGACGCGAAAAACTGCCAAACATTTCCCATAAGAAATCAATGGGACGAGGCAAAAAAAAAGTCGCAAATCTTCAACATTTTTCAGACATCTCCTGCTCTGGCATACATAGACCTAGACACACCATTCAAACTGTACACACAAGTCCAAAGTTTCCCACAAGGAATGAATGGGACGAGGAAATGGGACCCCTCTAAAGCAAAGCAATAGGGGCCTATAGAGGGCTGTGCGCAGCACAGCACCACTAATAAGAAGAAAGAGTGACAGATTAAGTAATGAGTCAGTTTAATACACACACACAGACAGACAGACAGACAGACACACACACACACACACACACACACACACACACAAACACAGACACAGACACACATGCACACAAACACACACATATACAGTATATATCCCAACATTTAAACTATATTTAACGATTATCTTTTCACTCATTCAAGCCTTCATAATCCATCAGCTGAAAAAAATAAACCGGAATGCTGTCTTAAATTTGTGTTGAAAAGCACTTTTAAGGTATTAATATTATCAATAATATTAATTAATTCATACTAACATTTTCATTAATGTATTTTATCATGATACGCAAATAAAATAAATAAAACATATATTGTTTTATGTTATTTAATAATATATAACATAATAATTCAACATCAGTCAATTAATATAATTATCAATTAAGTGCTCTAATTAACATTGATGTTTTGTTACTGTATTATATTCTTATACATTCATAGAAATATATATAAATAATGGATGCAGCAAAGTATGGTCGTCCGGAGTCTGTGTCAAGTGCACAGATTATCAGCCATCTCATTGGACAAATCACCTCGGATACAGATGACAGACAACACAGGAGAACTCTGATTGGACAGTTGTGTGTGCATTATTTTTGGCCTTGATATAAAACCACTGATCCGGCTCTGCTCGATACCCTTTGACCTCGTCGTAGGTAAGTACCCGTTATGTCTGATATTAGCATACTGAAATCGTTAATACAAATGGATTTTATTGAAGCTAGACATTACTATCTCTCTCATGATCACGATAACTCATGATTTCGGGAAAAAAATGAATGTAATTGTTAATGATCGGTCTGTTTCAGCAATATTAATCCGGAGGTACTTGGCTCAAAGTCACCGCTGTTGGCTTCGAGCGCGGCCTAATGTTTTATATACCGGAGCCGAGTAGCGCCATTAGCTCGTCCTAATATTGTTGTATTGAAACAGACTGTCGGAGCTCCGTTAGTGGAGTGTCAAGTGCACAGATAGCTAACGTTAGCTGTTAGCTCCGCTACCCGGAGCCCAGTAGCTCCGGGCCAACAGCGGAGTGTCAAGTGCACAGATAGCTAACAGCTAACGGACCTCCATTAGCTGTTAGCTCCGCTACCCGGAGCCCCGTAGCTCCAGGCCAACAGCGGTTAGCAAAGCTATAGGGGTCCATAAGTATATAATATGTCTGTCTCGGTAACAGTAACGGGGCTCCGTCAGTCTGTTTCAATACAACAATATTAAGACGAGTTAATGGCGTTACTCAGTTCTGGTATGTAAAAACTTTAGGCCGCGATCTAAGCCAACAGCGGTGACTTTGCTTTTTCTATAAAGAAACATTAACCGGAGCGAAAAGCTAACTGTGCTAACATCCGTACACCTTTAACAAAAGTGAGGTAATTGAATCTAAACATTACTATCTCGTGATTGTGGGAAGATTAATTGTTTATGGTCGATGTGTTTCTATATAAGGGCGATCTGTTTATATATAAGATCACTGAGCTAAAACGTTAGGCCGCGCCAGATGCTAACTGCGCGAACCTTGTCTTTGTTCTCTCGCAGCGCGAAGGATAGCCATTAGCTAGATGCTAACTGCGCGAACCTTCGCCTTTTGTTCTCTCGCAGCGCGAACGGTAGCCATTAGCTCGATGCTAACTGCGCGAACTTTGGCCTTTGTTTTCTCACGACGCGAACGGTAGCCATTTTTCTCTCCGGGTGCGAACTCTACTGTCATGTTTAGATCCTTAACACGGGTCAGATTTGTAGTTGGAGATATAACACATTATTTTGGGATTTTTGTTTTGTTTTTTCTGTTTTCATACAAGAATATTAACACAAGCTAAAAGCTGTATTTCATATCTAATTGTGTAGATTGTGACTAGTATTTAATACTCCCTTCTGTCTACTGAAAAACACATTTCTCCTGTTTGTGATAAGATGTGAGTAAATGCCTTTCTGTGTAGTTAGATAAATATCATACTTAAGATGTACCATACACTTTTACAATCTACCTTGATTAAATAGAAAAGGAAGCATTTTCATACAAGACTATTTTTGCTTTTGGTAATAAATGTGCATTCAGATGGTGATAAAATCCCATACATTTGTTGAAGTTATTGTTATCTTGTGTGTTATATTCATCATGTCATAGTAATTCTTTGTTCTTAGGAATAAACGATTTGATACTGTGTAGTATACAATTGATATAGTATTTTAATGATCATTTATAGTAATTATTATAATATAGAATTATTTGAAGAAATAATGTGCCCAAAAACACACAAATTATGACAAGTACAGATGTTTAACTTGTGTCTGTTATATTAACTTGTTGCTAACACTGACTCGTAACATTTGAGAGATATTTATCTTTTTATTGCCTATTGTATTTGATAAGATTAAAGGGTTCCTGTACTGAGAGTGACCGCTGACAGCTGAGAGTGACCATCATCCTTCATCCATTGCCCTCAACCTTCACAGAGCAGTATCACCACATCACCTACACACACACAATCACCACATCTTCATCATTTTCTCAAATTTCATTCTACATATAAGATTATATTAGGTTGTCTTAGATTAGTTTAGTTTACATTAGGTGGTTTAGGTTTAGGTCAGTTTGACAAGCATTTCTCTTGTTTTTCTCTTGTTTTTAACTTCTACCAACAGGATGCCAAGGAAGTCGAGGCGGTCTGTGGTGTTGAAGCAGCGCTGGAGGAAGCTCAACCTGGAGGAGCTGAGGTCTTCCCCCACCCCCCCGGCAATACTTACACAGTAGATAAGCCTCTGTGTCGCAGTGACAACTGTCTGCATGAAAATGGCTGTAGAAATGTTACATCTATTGCTTTCTCCTGAACTGCTGAGTTCTGAATGTCTGCCATGTCTTTTGATGTTAATGTTTCATCAGGCGGTGTCCCCCCTGGCTGGAGAGGAGCCTTCCAGAGGGTCAAGGACCAAGAGGACCAGGGAGACCCACCCCCCCTGCTCCCGAGCTCCAGTCAGCAACGTATGTTCCTACCTCACACACACACAATGAGACATGTTTTATTATATTTTGCTTTAACGTGTACGTCTTCATCTTATGCTTGTTGCTATGATTATCGTTAATTTTTTTATTTTTTTTTGTCTTTTAATCTGTCATCAGGCAGTTGGATCTTCACCCCCAGCCAAGCCTTTCTGGAGCCCGGAGGATGTGCAAGTTCGTGCATGTAAGTATCTACTTGTTTTATCCCTAAATGATCAATAAATTAATTCATCATCAATATTGAACTTTTTAAACAGGTTTTCCTGTACTTTTTTACTGGTATAAACAAGTGATTGTTGATATTTCCTAGTAGCCTTTCCTTCATCAATTTAACCTTTTATCTGTTTTATACTTTACCAAACAGGCCGTGGTACCGGTTACCACCATCCGGTGGATACGTGGCCAAGTAATGTCCGTGGGGGGAGGGGGGGGGTCAGCAAGGTCCAGAGTTTGTGGGGGCCGCGGGCGGAGAGGGAAGTGGGGGCAGTTCTGGGAGAGAGTTCAGCATCCTGGTGGCCTGGTGCATGAAGCTGTCTCTCAGTCTGCTGGTTCTCGCCCGGAGGCTCCTCACCCTCCTCCCGGATGGCAGGAGACTGAAGAGATGGTGGTTGGGGTGGGTGGGGTCGCCCGCAATGCTGAGTGCTTTGCGGGCTAGGCGTGTTTTGTAAATGTCCTGGAGGGAGGGGAGGGGGGTACCGATGATCCTCTCAGCTGCTCTCACTATGCGCTGCAGGGTCTTCTTGCAGGATGCAGTGCAGCTGCCGTACCACACAGTGATGCAGCTGGTCAGGATGCTCTCGGTGGTGCCGCGGTAGAAGGTGCGCATGATGGGGACTGGTGCTCTGGCTCTTCTCAGTCTGCGGAGGAAGTAGAGGCGCTGCTGAGCTTTCCTGGCCAGTGATGCGGTGTTGCTGCTCCAAGAGAGGTCCTCAGAGAGGTGCACACCCAGGAACTTGGTGCTGCTCACTCTCTCCACAGCAGCACCATTGATGGTCAGTGGAAGGTGCTGGGTGGGGGCTCTCCGGAAATCGACAACAATCTCCTTCGTCTTCATCACGTTCAGAGAGAGGTTGTTGTCTCTGCACCACTTGGCCAGTTGGCTCACCTCGTCCCTGTAGTTTCACTCATCGTTGTTGCTGATGAGCCCCACCACAGTCGTGTCGTCCGCAAACTTGACGAAGAGGTTGCTGTCGTGTGTTGGTGTGCAGTCATGGGTCAGCAGGGTGAACAGTAAGGGGCTGAGCACGCATCTTGGGGAGCCCCTGTGTTCAGTGTGATGGTGCTGGACACGCTGCTGCCGACCCGGACTGCCTGTGGTCTTCCTGTTAGGAAGTCCAGCAACCAGTTGCAGAGTGAGGTGTTCAGTCCTAGACAGTCCAGTTTCTGTATCAGCTGCTGGGGGATGATCGTGTTGAACGCTGAACTGAAATCCAGGAACAGCATCCTCACATATGAGTCTTTAGAGTCCAGGTGGGTGAGAGCTGAGTGGAGGGCGGTGGAAATTGCATCGTCAGTGGACCGGTTGGTCCGATATGCAAACTGGTACGGGTCCAGGGAGGGAGGTAGGCATGTTTGCAGGTTCACCTGAGCGACCGTGAGGGGATGGGGATCCTCACCCAGCTGCTGTGGGCCTCCACGGAGCAGTTCCTCGAGACACCACCACCACCTCCCCCTCCCCCGGTGTCTCCTACTCCTTCACAGCCGCTTAGGAAGGTTTCTCCTGGTTGTGAAGGGAGAGGTACGTCCTCTTCTGTCTCCTGACCCCTTCCAGTGGAAGGTCGTTGGTCAGAGCAGCAAGGTTAGTAGGGTTTTTCTTTTTTATTTATTATATTATGTGTCTTTACATGTGTTTGTGTACATTTTGGTTCACGGGTTCACAGTCATAACTAAAAAAGCACCTATTTAATCAAATATGTGATGTGCTTTCCCAGCCGCAGGTTCCTGGTCCGGCCAGCGTGGCTCAGCAGCAGGTGAGTTATTTTTCTTTTTTCTTTTTTTTTTTTCATAACAAGTTAACTGGTTAGTATTTAAACTTTGTGTATTTGACCCGACAAATATTCATTTGTCTTTGTGGTGTTTTGTCTTCCACAGGAGGAGTCCTTCCTTCCACTGAACCCACGGTGGTTTAGTAGCACGACCCTTTGTGCTATGGAGGAAGTGTCTCCTTCTCAGCTGTCTGACGTGGTGGACGTCCCATCTCCTCCAGCGCGCAAGAAGGTAAATTGTGTGACATCGCTTCTCAGCTGTATTATAAAAATTCCCCTTGTTCCCTACAGTTACTGGTTCTATGTTTTATTTGACGGTGCAGGCGGCCTCCCCAGCGGCAGCCAGGCATCATAGGACCACGGAGAGACGCCCCCCCCCCCCGCCACCAGTCTCCTGTGAACAACGTATGTTACACAACTGACGCACATAGTCAATGTTTACAGTTGAAACAGTGTCTTCATGGAGACATAACTACATTGTCCACTCTGTCTGAATTTTAACATATTTGTTCTCATCTGTCAACAGCAGGTTGGATCCCCTCCAGCCACGCTGTCACGGAGACTGGAGGACGACGGCCCCTCCAGCCCGGTTCCTCTGTCCAGGACCACGGATGGAACACCCCCCCGCACCCAAACTTCAGTGACCAACGTATGTTACTCTCTGACACAAGACACAATCTCACTCAGAACACACAGTGTGTTCACTGAGACGCGTGAAGTTTAACATATTTGTTCTCATGTGTCAGCAGCTGGTTGGATCCCCTCCAGTCAGGCTGTCCTGTAGTTTGGGTGTTCCGGCGACCCCCTGCTGTTCACCGGTTGCGAAGGTAAAGATTATTTCTATTGAATAAAGTTCATAATGTCATCAAAGTCTTCATTTTACTGAATTGTTGGTATTTGTTTTCAGATGGCCAGGCTGAAGACCCCTTCACCGGCTGGACTGTCCCAGACCATTAAAGCTGCAGCCTATCACTCTCCTCGCCCAGCTAAGGTATTGCCTCCACAACTGACACACACAGAACGCTTATTGTAAAATCAGCTGAAACTACATTAAACTGGTTCATTTAACATCTCTGATACCCATATCTTTCTCTGCAGTTCACAAATGTCAGTGAGTAATTGAAATACATTTGGAAAACTTGTATCAACTTGCCGATTGTGTTGCCTCATGTCCAAATATTAACTGGTGTTATGACTTATCACAGACTGCCTGGACACCTTCATCGACCTGCTGGCCCTGGATCATCGATGATGGACTCTCCACCTCTCATTCCCCTTCCAAAGAGGTAAAGACATTTACATTCAGGTTTATTGTGGGCATGAACCAGTGTTTGTTCAAGGGAAAGTGTGGTGATGTAAGTGATGAAAGTGTAAGCAATGTGTATTAATACACTGCCATTGTAGTATAAATTTAAATATTTATTAATGTTTTCATGTGTAAAAGGTGTGACACAAGTACTGGGGATGTGTGAGATTTAAAGGTCCTTTAAAGCCTCCGTCAGAGTTTGGTCAAGATGACAAAGGTTGACGATGGTCTCAAAACATTTAAATTTGAAAAATGGAATAATCTGTGTTAATTAGGGATGTAACGATGCATCTTGACGTGATTAAGAATCGGTAAAAAATCGGTAAATTTGCGCCGGTTGACAGAAAAAATGAATCGCGAATCAAGTCACGTGACACACGTTGCTGCTTAGGTACAGGGCACAGAATGAGGGAAGACATGGCGACGGTAGGCAACAACTTTGAAATTGAGGATGCGGTTTTAAATCACCTGTGGCGGTATTTTGGATTCCCCATATAGACAAATACAACCAGTGAGAAACGGACAGACAAAACCAAAACAGGATGTAAATATTGCAAGAGACTGCTAACATATACCGGCAACATGAGCAACATGCAGCAGCATATAAGCCGCCACCACAGTGAGAAACAAAGTAACGTTACGCCACCTCCTGAGCGAAAATTGCCGAAGGGGCCAACCACCCTGATGAGAGGCTTTGCATCCCCTCTCCCCCATAACAACGCAAGAGCGCAAGTATATATGTGTGTGTATGTATATGTATGTATATATTTATATATATATATATATATATATATATATATATATATATATATATATATATATATATATATATATATATATATATATATATATATATATATATATATATATATATATATATATATATATATATATATATATATATATATAGTATATATAATTTTATTCATACATTTAGAATGTTGACATGTTGATTTTCCTCAAGAGAAACCTGAAAGTTTCAAGCTACACAAGCCAGTCTTACTTTATTTGATGAGATTTTAGGCTTTGGGAACCTGCGAGGACCCTATTGTATTTGAAGGAATTCTTCTTCTTTTTTTTTTTTTTTTTTTTTTTCTTCGGACGAAATGATTGCATTTTTGACTACCTGAACATACCCCAAAACTCACCAAACTTGGAATATATGTCCCACCCGGCGAAAAATTTTATAATTTATTCTCGTCCTGAATTTCCACCACTAGGTGGCGCTGTTATTAAGCACAGCGCGTTTTGGCTAATAACTCCCATATACTTTGTCGCACATTCAAAAACCTTATATCCACGCGTTCAGTGAAGTGGGCTGAGTCTCGTGGTATAGGCGCCGCCCATTTCCGCCTACCGTTTTTTTTCGCTACGTCGCAAAATGTCGAAAACCTACTTTTTCGAACTCCTCCCAGGCGATTTCACCGATTTGCACGAAACTTGGCACACAGCATCTATGGACCCTCCTGACAAAAAGTTATTAAAAGAATTTTGATAGGCCAAACAATACTCACGTTATTAAATAACAACTTCCTGCAGATTTCCTGCCAAACAGGAAGTGTTGGATATCTCCACAACGGTGTGTCCAAATGACATGAAACTTAAGATTATACTTTGACATGACTTAATGAGCATGTGTCCAAAAGTCTAGGCGATGACCACAAGGTGGCGCTCTTTAAAATCATATAGTTTATATCTCCACATCGCTTGGGCGGATTGACACCAAACTTGGTATAGTCATTGCCACTGCCCCCTTGAGGATATCTGACAAAGGACTTATCAATCGGCCACTAGGTGGCGCTCTGGTGCCGGTTTAATTTTAGATTTGGCCCTGTGCTCACACCATAACACTTATGGGAATGAAATTCATAGAGGTGGTATAGACTGGCCCCTGCAACTTGCACACCAAAAATGACCAGCAGGTGGCGCTATTTTTCACTTGAAGAGTTTTTGGCCCATAACTCACACATAATGTGTCACACATTGATAAACCTTATATCTCCATGTTCCCTGCATCCAGCTGAATTATTTGGTGTAGGCCACGCCCACTTTCGAGCTAACTTTCAGTTCGCAAAATTGCGACAAATGCAAAACCTACTTTTTCGAACTCGTCCCAGGCAATTTAACCGATTTGCACGAAACTTGGCATACAGCATCTGTGGACCCTCCTGACAAAAAGTTATTAAAAGAATTTTGATAGGCCAAACAATACTCAAGATATTAAATAACAACTTCCTGCAGATTTCCTCCCAAACAGGAAGTGTTAAATATCTCCACAATGGTGTGTCCAAATGACATGAGACCTAAGATAATACTTTGACATGAGTTCCTGAGGATGTTTGCAAAAGTGTAGGCGATGACCACAAGGTGGCGCTCTTTAAATTCAAATAGTTTATATCTCCACAAAACTCATTGACTTTCAACCTCTTGTTGTGCTTCATGCTTTGAGCTACGGATACCATTCCACCTTTTAAAGAGTCAGAAGAACTTGAACTGTTGGGCATGTATTCAGTTTTTAAAAATCTTTTACGGTTTCCAAACCATCACAGTTTTGGTTTTAAGGATTTTTAGGCCTTCTTCTGATTTTGTAATGGGTGTGTATTGCGTGAGTTAGAGTGTGTGACATCATCGCTACAGTGTAGAGCAGCTGGAAGAACTGGAGAAAAAATTCTCTTCAGCTACTGGACGATGATACTTTCAGCCTCTTCCTGAAACTTTCATTGCATTATGCCTCGTGTGGACATTTTCGTCAGCCAGCTCCAGAAGCGGACCATCATCTCAGTCTTTGGGGAATCGTGCAGCAGTACACGCTCTTTTTTCTGTCTTCAGCGTGCATTACTTAATGCCAGCGGGAGCAGGCCACGCCCATTTCCGCCTTCCGTTTTTTTCGCTACGTCGCAAAATGTCGACAACCTACTTTTTCGAACTCCTCCCAGGCGATTTCACCGATTTGCACGAAACTTGGCACACAGCATCTGTGGACCCTCCTGGCAAAAAGTTATTAAAAGAATTTTGATAGGCCAAACAATACTCAAGTTATTAAAAACAACTTCCTGCAGATTTCCTACCAAACAGGAAGTGTTGGATATCTTCACAACGGTGTGTCGAAATGACATGAAACTTAAGATTATACTTTGACATGACTTAATGAGCATGTGTCCAGAAGTCTAGGCGATGACCACAAGGTGGCGCCCTTTAAATTCAAATAGTTTATATCTCCACATCGGTTTGGCGGATTGACACCAAACTTGGTATAGTCATTGCCACTGCCCTCTTGAGTGGAGCTGACAAAGGACTTATCAATCGGCCACTAGGTGGCGCTGTGGTGCCAGTTTAATTTTATTTTTGGCCTTGTGACCACACCATAACACTTATGGGAATGAAATTCATAGGGGTGGTATAGACTAGCCCCTGCAACTTACACACAAATGACCAGCAGGTGGCGCTATTTTCCACTTGAAGGCGTTTTTGTGCCATAACTCACACATATTGTGTCACACATTGGTAAAACTTATATCTACATAATCGCTCTATTCAGCTGAATAATTTGATGTAGGCCACGCCCACTTTCGAGCTAACTTTCAGTTCGCAAAATTGCGACAAATGCAAAACCTGCTTTTTCGAACTCGTCCCAGGCAATTTAACCGATTTGCACGAAACTTGGCATACATCATCTGTGGACCCTCCTGACCAGAAGTTATTAAAAGAATTTTGATAGGCCAAACAATACTCAATATATTAAATTACAAATTCCTACAGATTTCCTCCCAAACAGGAAGTGTTGGATATCTCCACAATGGTGTGTCCAAATGACATGAAACTTAAGAGAATACTTTGACATGAGTTCCTGAGGATGTGTCCAAAAGGTTAAGCGATGACCACAAGGTGGCGCTCTTTAAATTCAAATAGTGTATATCTCCACATCGGTTTGGCGGATTGACACCAAACTTGGTATACTTATTGCCACTGGCCTCTTGAGCATATCTCACAAAATGCTTATCAATCGGCCACTAGGCGGCGCTCTGGTGCCAGTTTAATTTTATATTTGGCCCTGTGCCCACACCATAACACTTGTGGAAATGAAATTCATAGGCTTGGTATAGACTAGCCCCTGCAACTTACACACCAAAAATGACCAGCAGGTGGCGCTATTTTTTATGTGAACGCATTTTTGGCCCATAACTCACACATAATGTGTCACACATTGTTAAACCTTATATCTACTTATTCCCTGCATTCAGCTGAATTATTTGTTGTAGGCCACGCCCACTTTTGAGCTAACTTTTTGTTCGCAAAATTGGGACAAATGCAAAACCTACTTTTTCAAACTTCTCCTAGGCAATTTGACCATTTTGCACTAAATTTTGCGTGAAGCATCTATGGACCCTCCCGACAAAAAGTTATTAAAAGAATTTTGACAGTCCATAAAACAGCCAAAATATAAAACAACAAATTCCTGCAAATTGTCTAGAAAGCAGACAATCATGTACATCTTAACAAAATACTTTCTGATTATCATGTAAATGTTGAAAATTGTGTGCAATGGACTGATGAGGCTTTGTGTAAAATTTGGTGCAGATCGGCCAATAGGTGACGATTTGGTCACAGTCTAATTAGTTTGAATGGAAAGTAAATGGGAAAATCTTAAAATCCTCTTCAAAACTCATCGCCTTTCAACCTCTTGTTGTGCTTCTTGCTTTGAGCTACAGATACTATTCCACATTTTAAAGAGTCAGAAGACCTTGAACTATTGGGCATGTATTCAGTCTCTAACAATCTTTAACGGTTTTCAAATCATCACAGTTTTAGTTTCAAGGATTTTTTAGGCTATCTTGTGATTTTATAATGGGTGTGTATTGCGTGTAGAGCAGCTGGAAGAACTGGAGAAAAAATTCTCTTCTGCTACTGGACGCTGATACTTTCAGCTTCTTCCCAAAACTATTTCATTGCATTATGCCTCATGTGGACATTTTCGTCAGCCAGCTCCAGAAGCGGACCATCAACTCAGTCTTTGTCTGGGGAATCATGCAGCAGTACACGCACTATTTTTGACTTCAGCGTACATTACTTCATACCAGCGGGAGCAGGCCACCAAATTATACAGAAACACCTTCTTCAAGGCGTTGCGTGCGGAAGCCCTGACGGCAGCATGCACCGAGGTGCGTGGACTGCGAGGGCCCGACCAACGCTGCTCGCAGCTTTAATTTTGATATGAATTTGTTTTTAAAAATCCAGTTTTTCTTTGTTATTTAAGTTAATAACTACTTCAGTTGCACTTTTCTATAAGAGAAATATAGTGTGTAATAATTCTGTAAAGAAAGGACCTCTTTTTTTTTGGTCAAGATTTTATATTCTTTTGTTTTTGGAGGTACTGAATTACACCAGTTTACTTGTGAGAAGAAAGGATATATTTTTCATATTTCGTTGTTTAAGGTGACCATTTAAGTTGCACTTTTTAAAGAGGACACAAATTGTTTTACAGAGTTCCTACAAAGAAAGCACCTCTAAGATATTTTTTCTCCTAGGAATAAAAGATCATTTTATTTGGTCATAATTTGTCTGTAGCTCATTTTGATTAAAAATAAAATAAAATCGTGAGAAAATCGTATCGTGAACAAAAAATCGTGAACCGTATCGAATCGTGAGTTGAGTGTATCGTTACATCCCTAGTGTTAATGTGTTCAAGTCAAGTAATGTGTAAGATTATCAGCCTTACTATGCTTACGGTTATGCTAATAAGTAGTCCTTTATGATAATGATTATAATTTATCTTATATTTCAGGTGCCAGTTAGTGCTAGTATTAGGGCTAGTCATAGTCAGAGTGACATGAGGTACAGGAAGTTCTCCAGGAACCACCAGTGTACCTGCATGTCCCTGACTTTTCTGGCCTATCAGAACGAGGGCTGTCAGTTCAACACTGCTGCCCTCGATAGAGTGCTGGCAAAGGGAGATTCACTTTATGTAGGTGTAAAACAACAGCTTATCTGGGAAAAAAGATTCCGCAGTGACCATCTTGCTGTGTAAGAACTGCCCAAACAAGTCCTGACTGACACAGATGTGTGCAACGTCCACATGCCTGAAATCAGGTGTGGAAGCCAGGCTTGGTATCTGCCCCTTGCAAAACAGTTAGAGTGTCTGTCAGGTGAAGTTAATCTGGCTTTAATCATAGTAAGTCCAGAGTGTATTGCAGTTTTCCGTGACCAATCAGGCAGGTATGGTGGGTTTGATTCACACTCACGAAATGTGATGGGCTTACCTCACCCCCATGGAACTGCAATTATGAAGACCTTCTCGGAAATCAGTGACCACCTGCACAAACTCTTTGCAAATCGTGGACCTTCTGCCAGTTATGAGTTTGTTCCGGTGTCATTTGAAGCCATTGGTTCTAGAGAACGCCCTCAGGCATCTCTGGCACACAGTGTATCCAGAACAGCTCTCCCACCAGCAGCAGAGCATGTCCATAAGACGGCTCCTGCACCACCAGCAGCAGGGCGTGTCCATAAGACGGCTCCTGCACCACCAGCAGCAGGGCGTGTCCGTAAGACGGCTCCTGCACCACCAGCAGCAGGGCGTGTCCGTAAGACGGCTCCTGCACCACCAGCAGCAGGGCGTGTCCATAAGACGGCTCCTGCACCACCAGCAGCAGGGCGTGTCCATAAGACGGCTCCTGCACCACCAGCAGCAGGGCGTGTCCATAAGACGGCTCCTGCACCACCAGCAGCAGGGCGTGTCCATAAGACGGCTCCTGCACCACCAGCAGTAGAGCGTGTCCATAAGACGGCTCCTGCACCACCAGCAAAAGAACATTTCACAAAATTGCCAAAGCAACAGCGACGAAGAGCGATGCGGAAAGCCAGCAAAAACCAAAACGCATTACTCTCTGGTGAAGAAGAGAAAAGGAAAAACACCCAATATGAAAGGAAAAAATACAGCAGCTGTCCAGAATTTAGGAGAAAAAAGCTCCAAGCACAAAGGAGAAGATATGCCCAAGACAGTCTCCATCAGAAACGGCGATTACTGTCCTTCAAACGTTACTATGACAACGTTCAAGATAAGAAGAAAGAAGAAGTCGTCCGAAGATACAGGGAAGATGCTGCTTTCAGGCAACAACGGAAGACTTGCATTACAAAGAAATACAAGGAAGATGCCACGTTCCGCACCAGACAAAAGAAACACATTACAGATAGATACCAGTCAGATGCAGCGTTTCGGAGCAGACAAAAATTTGGCATGTCAAAGAAAAAGCCAAAAGAAAAAGCAAGATTTCAATCTTAGATATCACAGTGATCCAGAATTTAGACGTCGTTTTAATCAACGTTGTAACCAGCAGAGAGGAACCAAATTGGCCACAAATGCTGCCTTTAGCATATTTTACAAGATGCAGAGAGCGCTTAGAATCAGGAGAAAATACAGACAAATTGTGCCCCACCGCCCCCAGCCCCTTATTGATCCGGTGATGGAAGCAGCCATAGCTGCCTTTCATGAGTCCATTAGACATGGACCAGTTACATTTGTAACAGAACCATGTTTCCTAATCAGGTCAAAGAATGCAAAAGACAAAAATATTGTAAACACGCAAAAGTCGCAGCAGGAAACTATGTTCACTTGACAGGAAACTATGTTCACTTTTGTGACAGTGACTGCTCTACCCCTTGCTCTGTGCCACAAGAAAGACTGCATGAGTGGATATGCTACACCTGCGACAGCCACCTTAGCAGAGGATGCATACCACCCATGGCAGTCGTAAACAATTTGGAATTGGCGCCCATCCCCCCAGAATTGGCTGCACTTAATGTGCTTGAGAGGCAGCTGATTGCAAAAATTTTGCCATTTGCAAAAATTGAGAGAGACAGAGAGCAGTCCACGGAGCTGTCGTGTGCATTTCATCAGAGGTGGAAGCGACGAATAAACACCACAGATCGGGAGCACTTCTTGAGGCGTAAGCTGCAGGTACGGGCTATAGCCTCTTGAGCGCTGACCTCTCTGTGTTTAGAGTAGGCCTGCATAATTTGTTTCATTTCATCGCGCTTGTTAACACCAGATGTCTTAACATCTTTGACGACGTTCTTAAGGAATTCCGTCATCTCGTGCTCCGGTTTCGCTACATATGACATCATGCACATGATTCCTAGATCTTCCGCAACAGACAATAGAAACACATTTGAGGTAGATACAAGAAAGATGCCACGTTACGCACCAGACAATAGAAACACATTTGAGGTAGATACAAGGAAGGATGCCACGTTCTGCACCAGACAATAGAAACATATTCGAGGTAGATACAGTGAAGATGCCACGTTCCGCAACAGACAATAGAAACACATTTGAGATAGATAAAAGGAAGATGACACGTTCCGCACCAGACAATAGACACATTCGAGATAGATACAAGGACGGATGCCACGTTCCGCACCACTCAAAAGAAACACATTCGAGATCGATACAAGGAATAGTTCCGCAATAGAAACACATTCGAGATCGATACAAGGAATAGTTCCGCAATAGAAACACATTCGAGATAGATACAAGGAATAGTTCATAATAGAAACACATTCGAGATAGATACAAGGAATAGTTCCGCAATAGAAACACATTCGAGATCGATACAAGGAATAGTTCCGCAATAGAAACACATTCGAGATCGATACAAGGAATAGTTCCGCAATAGAAACACATTCGAGATAGATACAAGGAATAGTTCATAATAGAAACACATTCGAGATAGATACAAGGAATAGTTCCGCAATAGAAACACATTCGAGATCGATACAAGGAATAGTTCCGCAATAGAAACACATTCGAGATCGATACAAGGAATAGTTCCGCAATAGAAACACATTTGAGATAGATACAAGGAATAGTTCCATAATAGAAACACATTTGAGATAGATACAAGGAATAGTTCCATAATAGAAACACATTTGAGATAGATACAAGGAATAGTTCCGCAATAGAAACACATTTGAGATAGATACAAGGAATAGTTCCGCAATAGAAACACATTTGAGATAGATACAAGGAATAGTTCCGCAATAGAAACACATTCGAGATAGATACAAGGAATAGTTCCGCAATAGAAACACATTCGAGATAGATACAAGGAATAGTTCCGCAATAGAAACACATTCGAGATAGATACAAGGAATAGTTCCGCAATAGAAACACATTCGAGATAGATACAAGGAACAGTTCCGCAATAGAAACACATTGGAGATAGATGCCAGTCAGATACAGTGTTTCAGAGCAGAAATTTGTCATGTCTCAGAGATACAACACGGATCAAAGCTACAGCCAAAAGGAAAAGCAAGATTTCAATCTCACATATCACGGCGATCCGGAATTTAGTCGCTTTAAGCAACGTTGTAACTAGCGGAGAGGAACCAAATTTGCCACAAATGCTGCCTTTAGCACATTTTACAAGATGGAGAGAGCGCTTAGAATCAGGAGAAAATACAGACAAATTGCGCCCCACTGCCCCCAGCCCCTGATTGATCCGGTGATGGAAGCAGCCGTAGCTGTCTTTCGTGGGTCCATTACACATGGACCCACATATATTTGTACCGTTTGTAACAGAACCATGTTTCCTAATCAGGTCAAAGAATTCAAAAGACAAAAATACTGTAAACACGCAAAAGTCGCAGCGGTATGCTTGACAGGAAACTATGTTCTCTTTTGTTCCGCACCAGACAATAGAAACACATTCGAGATAGATACAAGGAAGGATGCCACGTTCCGCACTAGACAATAGAAACATATTCGAGATAGATACAGTGAAGATGCCACGTTCTGCAACAGACAATAGAAACACATTCGAGATAGATAAAAGGAAGATGCCACGTTCCGCACCAGACAATAGACACATTCGAGATAGATACAAGGACGGATGCCACGTTCCGCACCACTCAAAAGAAACACATTCGAGATAGATACAAGGAATAGTTCCGCAATAGAAACACATTCGAGATAGATACAAGGAATAGTTCCGCAATAGAAACACATTCGAGATAGATACAAGGAATAGTTCCGCAATAGAAACACATTCGAGATAGATACAAGGAATAGTTCCGCAATAGAAACACATTCGAGATAGATACAAGGAATAGTTCCACAATAGAAACACATTCGAGATAGATACAAGGAAGGATGCCACGTTCCACACCAGACAATGGAAACACATTCGAGATAGATACAAGGAAGGATGCCACGTTCCGCACCACTCAAAAGAAACACATTCGAGATAGATACAAGGAATAGTTCCGCAATAGAAACACATTTCGAGATAGATGCCAGTCAGATACAGTGTTTCAGAGCAGAGATTTGTCATGTCTCAGAGATACAACACGGATCAAAGCTACAGCCAAAAGGAAAAGCAAGATTTCAATCTCACATATCACGGCGATCCGGAATTTAGTTGCTTTAAGCAACGTTGTAACTAGCGGAGAGGAACCAAATTTGCCACAAATGCTGCCTTTAGCACATTTTACAAGATGGAGAGAGCGCTTAGAATCAGGAGAAAATACAGACAAATTGTGCCCCACCGCCCCCAGCCCCTGATTGATCCGGTGATGGAAGCAGCCGTAGCTGTCTTTCGTGAGTCCATTACACATGGACCCACATATATTTGTACCGTTTGTAACAGAACCATGTTTCCTAATCAGGTCAAAGAATTCAAAAGACAAAAATACTGTAAACACGCAAAAGTCGCAGCGGTATGCTTGACAGGAAACTATGTTCTCTTTTGTTCCGCACCAGACAATAGAAACACATTCGAGATAGATACAAGGAAGGATGCCACGTTCCGCACTAGACAATAGAAACATATTCGAGATAGATACAGTGAAGATGCCACGTTCCGCAACAGACAATAGAAACACATTCGAGATAGATAAAAGGAAGATGCCACGTTCCGCACCAGACAATAGACACATTCGAGATAGATACAAGGACGGATGCCACATTCCGCACCACTCAAAAGAAACACATTTGAGATAGATACAAGGAATAGTTCCGCAATAGAAACACATTTGAGATAGATACAAGGAATAGTTCCGCAATAGAAACACATTCGAGATAGATACAAGGAATAGTTCCGCAATAGAAACACATTCGAGATAGATACAAGGAATAGTTCCGCAATAGAAACACATTCGAGATAGATACAAGGAATAGTTCCGCAATAGAAACACATTTGCGATAGATATAAGGAAGGATGCCACGTTCCGCACCAGACAATAGAAACACATTCGAGATAGATACAAGGAGGGATGCCACGTTCTGCACCACTCAAAAGAAACACATTCGAGATAGATACAAGGAATAGTTCCGCAATAGAAACACATTCGAGATAGATATAAGGAAGATGCCACGTTCCGCACCAGACAATAGAAACACATTCGAGATAGATACAAGGAGGGATGCCACGTTCCACACCAGACAATGGAAACACATTCGAGATAGATACAAGGAAGGATGCCACGTTCCGCACCAGACAATAGAAACACATTCGAGATAGATACAAGGAACAGTTCTGCAATAGAAACACATTCGAGATAGATGCCAGTCAGATACAGTGTTTCAGAGCAGAAATTTGTCATGTCTCAGAGATACAACACGGATCAAAGCTACAGCCAAAAGGAAAAGCAAGATTTCAATCTCACATATCACGGCGATCCGGAATTTAGTCGCTTTAAGCAACGTTGTAACTAGCGGAGAGGAACCAAATTTGCCACAAATGCTGCCTTTAGCACATTTTACAAGATTATTCATCAACAGGCCCCCCACTATTAATTGCCACCAAAAAGAGGATCAAGATGATGCAAATAGAGGAGCAGAAAAGGGCCTTATGGATCCAGGCACTTCGTTCAGCAGTTTGACAGACTTTGCCAGTGCAGCTTAACTTGCGAGCAATACTTTGCCGCCGCGCAGCGCCTGGCAAACACCCATGTCGTGATGCTGAGGCGCCATCCTAATGATTGTTGGGTTAATGCCTACAATCCTGATTTGCTTAGACATGGACATCCAGTACGTCATGGATGACTACAGCCGTATCATGTACATGATGTCATATGTAGCGAAACCGGAGCACGAGATGACGGAATTCCTTAAGAACGTCATCGAAGATGTTAAGACATCTGATGTTAACAAGCGCGACGAAATGAAACAAATCATGCAGGCCTACTCTAAACACAGAGAGGTCAGCGCTCAAGAGGCTGTAGCCCGTACCTGCAGCTTACGCCTCAAGAAGTGCTCCCGATCCGTGGTGTTTATTCAGACCGACGAGGAAGGTCTGAAAATGAGTCACCCTATGAGTAGACTGGAAAGAATGGAATCCGGATCAGTGGATGTATGGATGTCGGGGTTGCCTGAAAGTCAGCAGACCTCTCACTCGAGAGTTTGAACGTATGTGCCTGGCCGAGTTCACGTCAGACTATGAATGCCATTCCATTGTTGAACAATGAAGGATTTATTCAAAAGAGAACCATAGGAAAACCAGCAATCATTAGATTTACTGGCTTCTCTGAGGAAAAAAGATTTATAGAAGATTGCTGAAACTTTATCTCCCACATTGATCCGACGCCGATCTGAGGGATAAAGCGTACCCCACCTATGAAGAGTTTTATAAGTGTAGCAACAAGTGGGGTATGAGAGTAGAGGAAATAGTGAGGCACAACAAAAAACGTTATGAGGGCCAAGGAAAAAACATGGAAGCTGTGTTTCAACAGCTTCAGGTGTGCGGTCCTCTCGCGAATGCTTGGAACTCTTTTGCGCCCGAAGTTGAAGTTGACCGGCTGGAGTGCCTGGCTGAATGTGAACCTCGCGATCAGGAGCAAAACGTTGAAGATGTCCCAGAATTCGGCACTAAGAAGGATAAGGGGAGCTCTATGCCTAGAATAGATGCTCCAGAGTTGAGTCCAGACTTTGTTAGGAAAATGTACCAAAGTCTGAACGAAACTCAGGCTTCCGTTTTCTACACTGTTCGACAGTGGTGCTTTGAACTAGTCTGGGGCCACACACATCAGGCAACACGTTGCACTCCATTCTCAAATTACCAAGGTCCTTGATGCCACCTTATCAAGGTCTTGGGAATGCACTCGACGAAGTCAGAGCAACACTGGTGAATGCTGAGATTCTCATCATCGATGAGATATCCACAGTCTATGCCCACGTGCATTGGCGATTTCAGCAGATCAGGGGTAATCGGAAGCCATTTGGAGGCATGTCTGTCCTTGCTGTAGGTGACTTTTATCAACTGCCGCCCCTTGGTAAAGGCAAGCCACTGTGTGTGTACGAGGAGACTGAGTTTGATCTCTGGAAGGATAACTTCAAAATGGTCACCCTGACAGAGATCATGCGACGGAAAGAAGATCGAGCTTTTGCTGAACTCTTGAACTGTCTCAGGGAGAAGCAAAAGGAAGATTCTTTGTTAGATGAAGACAGGCTCTTGCTTATCCAATTGGTCTCCCTGGTTAGTTAGGGAGTGTGCCAGCTGGGCAGTGAAATCTGTCCTTCCATCGGTGTACTATTTGTTATTTTGCCTTTTTTATTTTCGAGGCAATCCTGGGTGGAGACATGTTTCTCTGGTGGGGGCGAGCATTTCAGGGCCTTGGTCATTTGGCTGAGATTTACTGAAGTTTTGCTTTAAAGAAGCGTCAAGCCCAGCACATCTCAGAAGATAGTTAGGTTTAGTTTGGAGTTAGGCAGGTACCAGGGGGCTTGCTTGGATAATCATTTGCACTCGGAGATTTGCTCACTAGTGATTGATGTCATTTATTTCACTATTTGGTCTTGTTTAGTCTTTTAGTGTGTTTAGTCTTATGTAATTGTTTTTCAAATGTATGTTGTTGCAGTGGCATGTCTTGGCTGGAAATAGTTTAATCTTATAATGTTAATGTGTATGTATGTATTAGTTTATTTTAGAATGGGGTCAGCAACTTTTTTCATGTTCTTATTATCTCTTGAGATGATGAACGACTCGGCCAGTGTGTTAAATGTTTTGTAATTAATAATTTTGTAAATGCCTTTAAACATTTTTTAAATATATTTATCATGTATTTATTGACATTGTTTGTAAAATCTTAACTCATGTTGTTCTCATCTATTTAGATGAGAATGGCATGTGTAAGATATAATGTAAGCTGCAATGTAATAGCTAAGCTCATGTAAGAATTACATAAGCTAAGCTTATATAAGTTATCAAGTAATTATGTAATTTAAGGATGTATATTTAATGAATCATGTATTTTTTTATTATTTTGTATCATGTAATGTAATTGTTTGTTTTTTTTATTGTGTTTTTTTTTTGTTTGTTTGTTTTTGTTTTTTTCTGCTGGGTTGTTGTCACTACATTAGCTACGCTCCTGCGCTACATTAGCTAAGCTAATGATGCGCAGGAGTGTCAGGGAGGGAGCTGAACATCCAGCTGAGATGCAGACCAAGCTGCATGTCAAACCAGGTGCATAACAAAGTAAGTATGTCTCTTTTTTTAAAGTGATTCACTTGCATTGAGTGATTTAACTCAATGATGATGTCATTGTCTTTCTAGGATGATCCAGTCAGAAGGACCCTCTCTCCAGCAAAGACAACAACCCAGAAGAAAATAAGGGAAGTAATATTTCATTAAATTCTCAGCTTTCACTTCAGATGTTTACATCAATCTTTTGAACCTGTAACTAATTTATGTCTTTTAAATCTGGCAAAATTTACACAGACTACAGGAAGAAGACCTCCAGAGGACTGCAGCAACAATAAGGGAAGTAATGTTTCCTTTAATTCTCAACTTTCACTTCAAATGTTTCCATCAATCTTTGAAATATATAACTAATTGATGTCTTTCAAATCTGGCAACATTTATACAGACTACTGGAAGAAGACCTCAGAGGACTGCAGCAACAATAAGGGAAGTAATATTTCATTGAATCTCAACTTTCACTTAAAATGTTTACATCAGTCTTTCGAACCTGTAACTAATTAATGTCCTTTAAATCTAACAAAAGTGATCCAGGAAGAAGACCTCCAGAGGACTGCAGCAAAAATAAGGGAAGTAATACTGTTTTCTCTTCAAATGTTTACGTGATGATTTTGAACTAATTTGTGTCTCACTCTCCACTGAAGAGACAACAACTCTCAGACTCAGGATGAAGACCTCCAGGAAGAAGGCCTCCTGTGCTTGTTTTTTGGAGAGAAATAAATATCATCTCTGTTACAAGATGTCAGTGTATGCCTGTTGAATTATTAATTATTTGTAAGTTTAGTTTTAGTTTGTAACAAGGAAAAGATGAAGACGCTGAGAATGAATGGTAGGTGGTGAAATGAACACATTGTAGCATTGCATTGTAGTATCATAGCATTGACAATCCTCATTTCCCATTGACAGTGAATGGGGCTGAGTGAAGAAAATGAAACTTTGTTTTTCAAACATCGACATCTCTGGCATACTTTAACCTGGGCACACCATTCAAAGTTTAAAATGTAGATACAAGTCCAAACTAGAAAAATTTGTATTTCCTGCGAAAATACAGTGTGAATGCTGAAGGCCGAAGGGAAATCTGCTGAATGTACTGCTGAAAAGATGAAAAAGCTGAAAAGCTGGAAAAGTTGAAAAGTTAAAGGCAGAAAGAGCTTAAAAAGTTGAACCAATTGATAGCTGAACAGTTTCTGTAGCGGAACATGAAGCAGAATGTATAAAAAAGCTGCAAAGGCACAAAGATGAATATTTTTAAAAGATGAAAAGGCAGAAAAGCTGAGGATGGCAGAAAGAACATTTTCATATCTGAACATGAAGCAGAATGGTTGAAGGAGTTGAAAAGGCAGAAAGATGAATATCAGAAAAAGCTAAAAAGCTGTAGAATAAGAGATCTGAAAGAGTTTAAAAAGGTGAGAAAAGACTGAAAAGGCTAACAAGTTGCAGAGTAAGAGGGGAAAAAGAGCTTTAGATAGGTGAGAAAAGACTTAAAAGACAGAAAGAGCTTAAAATGGCTGCATCGTCTATGTAAAGTAAAAGATGTGGGATCCAAATCCGGTTGAAGAGAATTCTTTCTCCAGTGTTCCAGCTGCTCTCCAATCAAGTGATTGTGTCACTCACTCTAGCTCACACAATACACGTGCATTCTACAGATACACATGCTGGAGAAGTAAAAAAACGTAACTGTTAGGGCCAAAATATCTATATGGTGAGTGAGGGGAGACAAACGCGAGAGACAAATCAGGTACCGTCTGCTGTCTTCCAGAAATTTAGGCTCAAAGTTAACATTGCGGCTTATGGGGCGGCTTAGTGACTTCTTGTCGCTCCAGGGCTTCCACATCCAAAACTGTAAGTCGTACATCTGAAATGAGACCATCATCTGAAAGCCAACAATATTTCCTACATTTCTGTGTATACATTGTCCATGTTGAGTGAAAGGTTTTGGATCTAAATCAAGCTGAAGAGAATTTTTTTTCTCACTTTTGGAGCTGCTCTACACTCTGGGGTGCAGCAGTTGATGATGTCACGCACTGTAGCTCACGCAATACACACCCATTATAAAGTCAGAAGAAGGGCTAAAAGTTCTTCAAACTAAAACTGTGATTAGTCCAAAATCGTACAATATCTTTAAAATATCTTTAAAAACAGTCAAGGTTTTGTGACTCTTTTAAAGTTGGAATGGTGTCTCTAGCTCAAAGCATGAGGGAGAAGAAGAGGTTGAAAGGCAAGGATTTTTGAAGAGGATTTGAAGCTTTTCCCATTTGCGGCAATGTTAAATTTTTTTCATAAAAAGCTGAATTTATGAAAAAGTTGAAAAGCTGAAAAGCAGAAGGCTGAAAGCTTAAAAAGCTGAACGTTTTAATAGTGTAGAGCAGCTCCAAAAGTGAGAAAAAAAATTATCTTCAGCTTGATTTAGATCCAAAACCTTTCACTCAACATGGACAATGTATACATAGAAATGTAGGAAATCTTGGCTTTCAGATGATGGTCTCATTTTTCAGCTCCTTTAAACATTCCACTTCATGTTCAGCTTTGAAAATGTTCAACTTTTTAAACTCTTTCAGCCCTCTTCAGCTTTTCTGTCTTTCCATCTTTTGAAATATTCATCTCTCTGCATTTTGAGCTTCTTTATACATTCAGCTTCA
This sequence comes from Acanthopagrus latus, assembly GCF_904848185.1. Lineage (NCBI taxonomy): Eukaryota > Metazoa > Chordata > Actinopteri > Spariformes > Sparidae > Acanthopagrus > Acanthopagrus latus. The sequence continues at coordinate 30,475,099 of NC_051046.1, read as the reverse complement.
TGTTCAGCTACAGAAACTGTTCAGCTATCAGCATGTTCAGCTTTTTATGCTCTTTCTGCCTTTAGCTTTTCAGCTTTTTCAGCTTGTCAGCAGAACATTCAGCAGATTTCCCTTCGGCCTTCAGCATTCACACTGTATTTTTGCAGGAAATGCAATTTGTCTAGATAACTTTACTCATTATCTGTGACAAATAAATTCTAGCTTGGCCTAATTAATATTTCAAATTGCATTTTACTAAGATGTGGACGCAGCAGTCGGACATGGCAGCAAGTCAGAGCCAAATACAAAACCATCATTCAAAGTGGTATGTAGCCAAGCTGCCCCATCATTTTGTCAATGTGTGGATAATATACTGTATCCCATTTTATTTTAATATCATCACTATCTTAAGCCAACATGAAGAAGAACGAAAAGAGGAAGACTGGAGGGGGCCCAGCTCCACCAGAATTCACAGTGCCTGAGGAGCTGGCCCTCTCCAACAATGAGGGTCATCCAATAATGGAGGGCATCGAAGGGGGGCTCAAGTCAGACCCGAGTGCTGGTGGCTCACAGGACAACCTTTTTGTCCATGGTATGTAAAGAGTAAAGTACTTAACATTTGCTTTCGGCATCAGGCAGGAAATCCACTGTGTAATTTCAGGTGTAGGAGACACCATGGTGCTGCTGCCGCCAGGGCAATTTCCCTGCACCACCCCAAGGTAGCTGTCGCAGCAAAGTGTCAGGTATTTGCATTTGCTGTGATCAGCCCATATCATGCTGACCTCTGAAATCATTCTTCAGGTTGAAACTGATGACCAGGAGACGGTCTCTGTGCTGTCTGAGAGGCGCGAAGTAGGAGTGCATTTTTACGTACTCATCTTAAGTAGGCCTACACATAATGACGTGACTAAACTTGGTGGATATCTTTCACAGGAAGATGATCTACACCCTCTGCCCACAGCCTCTACCTCTGCGTCTGGCCTAGGGAGGGAAAGAACTGTAAGGGTTGTATGAAAAGTTAAACAATATATGACTAAGATAAAGGTGTTGTAAAAAGTAAAACTGCTTGATTAAACATACCAGTGTCCTTTCAACCAAGACAATTCATACAGACCACAGATACACCCTGTACAGAATATAAAAGGAACTTGGAGCTGGACAATGTGAAAAAGGAACTGGGATTAAAAAAACTGAAACTGGTGATTGAAATCTTGGAGTTAAAAAAAAGGTATTCTAGTAAATGGTACCTTTTTAAAATGGTTTGATAGCATGACATTATGCACTAATGCCCTTTTCTGTCTTTTTCTTCCCAGCAAATGCAGACATTGCCAAAAAAAAAAAAAAAATGAATACACATTCAGTGAATGACTCTTTATTTTTCACACCATCACTGGCGGGTAAAATATTCGGCAGTAATTGCCTGCTGGACGGCTGCACAAGTTGTGATGTCCGTCACTGGATCAATTCTATCAGCTGCTGCTACCAATGGCACATGAGGGGTTTGTTCTTTCCTTATCATTGCGATGTTGTGCAGCACCACACATGCAGTGATGATTCCACACGCATGCTCAGGATTAAGTGCTGGGCACAGGCGTACCCTCTGTCCCCCGCAAGCAGTCCACCAAAGAGGCCTAACGAAGAGAAAAATAAATACTTTGTCATTCTCAACAATTAAAGGAGTGAAAAAGAAGAAGAAAGGATTATTTACCATATAGCTTACCTTGTTGTAACTGGTGACCCAGTGCAGACTCGCGTCAACTGATGGTCACAAGTCATCTGTTAATGGGATTTCTGGTTAAATTTAAAGAGAGCACTGCACAATGGGGGAAAGCATAAAGAGATTCCTTTAAAAAGACCTATAATGCCACTGGATATTTCATTCATGTGAAAAGTCTGTCTAGACAATATTGTGTGCCACTGATAAAAGCCTATACATTCACTGTGCATGTGCCATCGATCACCTGCAGAAATTATTTTTGAGATTTCACCTGCACATTGATGCTGTGGATGGATATGCAGTTGACATAGTCAGCCTCATATTCCCCCAGGGGCCCCAAGATGGGTACATGTGTGCAGTCCACAGCACCAATCATCCTGGGGAATCCTAGTTACATACACTCACCGGCCACTTTATTAGGCACACCTGTCCAACTGCTCGTTAAACGCAAATTCCTAATCAGCCAATCACATGGCAGCAACTCAATGCATTTTGGCATGTAGACATGGTCAAGACAATCTGCTGCAGTTCAAACCGAGCATCAGAATGGGGAAGGAAGGTGATCTAAGTGACTTTGAACGTGGCATGGTTGTTGGTGCCAGACGGGCTGGTCTGAGTATTTCAGGAACTGCTGATCTCCTGGGATTTTCACGCACAACCATCTCTAGGATTTACAGAGAATGGTCCGAAAAAGAGAAAATATCCAGTGAGCGGCAGTTCTGTGGGCGAAAATGCCTTGTTGATGCCAGAGGTCAGAGGAGAATGGCCAGACTGGTTCGAGCTGATAGAAAGGCAACAGTAACTCAAATAACCACTCGTTACAACCAAGGTATGCAGAAGAGCATCTCTGAACGCACAACACATCGAACCTTGAGGCAGATGGGCTACAGCAGCAGAAGACCACACCGGGTGCCACTCCTGTCAGCTAAGAACAAGAAACTGAGGCTACAATTCGCACAGGCTCACCGAAATTGGACAATAGAAGATTGGAAAAATGTTGCCTGGTCTGATGAGTCTCGATTTCTGCTGCGACATTCGGATGGTAGTGTCAGAATTTGGCATCAACAACATGAAAGCATGGATCCATCCTGCCTTGTATCAACGGTTCAGGTTGGTGGTGGTGGTGTAATGGTGTGGGGGATATTTTCTTGGCACTCTTTGGGCCCCTTAGTACCAATTGAGCATCGTTGCAACGCCACAGCCTACCTGAGTATTGTTGCTGACCATGTCCATCCCTTTATGACCACAGTGTACCCATCTTCTGATGGCTACTTCCAGCAGGATAACGTGCCATGTCATAAATCTCCAATCATCTCAGACTGGTTTCTTGAACATGACAATGAGTTCACTGTACTCTAATGGCCTCCACAGTCACCAGATCTCAATCCAATAGAGCACCTTTGGGATGTGGTGGAACGGGAGATTCGCATCATGGATGTGCAGCCGACAAATCTGCAGCAACTGCGTAATGCTATCATGTCAATATGGACCAAACTCTCTGAGGAATGTTTCCAGTACCTTGTTGAATCTATGCCACGAAGGATTAAGGCAGTTCTGAAGGCAAAAGGGGGTCCAACCCGGTACTAGCAAGGTGTGCCTAATAAAGTGGCCGGTGAGTGTATATTATAGGCTATATTAGATTTCATTATGCAAGCAAGTAATACTGTTGATGTAGAGGGGTATGAATGTACATTACCAGATATATTATAGAATCCTTCCTTAACAAGCATTGTGCTCAAATGACTTCAGAACACTACAAACATATTCAGCTTCTCAGTAAGAGCACGAACCACTGTGCGGATGGTGCAACACCCAGTGTTCTTGCTCAGATTTTCTGCATCACCAACTGAATGTAAATAGGTTCCCGTGGCAAAAAAAACAAGGGCTACACAAATAGTTTGCCCGACAGTGAGCACACAGCTTCTTCAAGTGGCATTCCCGACACTTGTATGTGAGCAAATGAACCGTATTCCCTCGGCTGAAAATCTATATCGCTCATAAAGAATTTCATCAGGAAATGCCAGCAGATCAGTGCAATCTCAAAGAAGCCGCTCATGTTATAGCGCTGCCCAAATTATTCTTGCTCCCAGGTCCACCGGGTTCTCAATGAATGGTGATGCCATCTCCGGATGAGTTACACCGTGAAACAGCGGCGCTTTTATAGCCCATTTTAAGCTGAAACTCTGAACATAAGTTAAGAGCATAAGAGCTAAGCATAAGTTACCATGGTGATCTAGCCGGGTTAAAAGAGAGCCACCTTTGTAGTACAGGGAGGCCTGGCTTTCGACTCAACATACCTCGCTAACCCACTAAACTGGCTTCGCAGTACACCCCGTGGGTGAGTTATCATACTGTAACATACCACAGAATAGCTGGGGCGTTTATTTGGGACCAGGTGGCAATTTGAGACAAGCGTTTAATTCCTTCTTCTCAAAAATCCGGGATGAAAATGTCACGAGCTTCGCCAGCTTCTCGGTGAATTCTCTGGCATCCTTCTGCAAGTGAAGTTGTTGCAGCTGAGGAAAAGGTTTATCCAACTAGCACTCTCGGCAAACTTGCGGCAAACGTGTCCGTTTGTGTTCTGTAAGCAGGTACTAGGTACTACGTAATAGGTTCATGGGGTCACACGGACCCATTTGTATGTGACACACCAGTCTATGAGTGGACCGAGTAAAGCATGCAATGTGCCAAACTGCCTCCTGAATATTCTTTATTATAACAGGTCAAACCTAGTTATATAACATGGTGTCAGAATAAAATAACTTAGGGAAGGAGAAGAACTAAACCTGCGGACGAGCGAGTCGTCGAAGGAAAAAGAAAGAAAAGAAAAAGATGCAATGGGAGCAGCAACCAGCAGCAGCGGCGCAGCAACCAGCGAGAGTGGCGGCACCTGCACCGCTAGCATTGCCACAGCTAGCTCCACCAGGCAAGTTCGACTTCTCCAATGTAAACGAATGGCCGAAGTGGATAAAACGCTTCGAACGCTACAGGATGGCTTCAGGTGAATGCTTTCATGTATGCAGCCGGCGATGACGCCGAGGATGTAATGAACATGCTAACGTTAACCGAGGTGCAGAAACGTTCCTACAAAGATGTAACGGAGGCTATCGAGAAGCATTGTGTTAGCAAAAGAAATGTGATCTACGAGAGGGCACGTTTCAACCGCCGAGTCCAAGAGCCCGGCAAGAGCGTGGAATCATTTTTAACTGCTGTGCATGCTTTGGCCGAATACTGTGAATTTGGGACTTTAGGAGAACAATTAATTAGGGACCGAATTGTAGTGGGCATTAGAGATGCCAAGCTGTCTGAAAACTTGCAGCTAGATGCCAAATTAACACTGGAGTCGGCAATGACCAAAGTTAGGCAAAGCGAAGCAGTGAAAAGGCAGCAGCCTGCTATGCGTGGGACGGAGCCCATGGCGGGAAACGTCGAGGCCATTCACAGACGGCCAGCTAGAGAGAAAGGATCGGCGAAAGACCAGACAGCGACGGGGCAGGCAACGGCGTGCGGGAGGTGCGGAAATGCACAGAGGCACCTGTGGAAGGATTGCCCTGCTCTTGATGCGGAGTACAGACGGTGTCACAAAAAGGGCCACTTCGCCAAGAAATGCAAATCCAAAGGCGGAGTTCACGACATCACAGAGGAATACACGGACAGCGTGGAGGGAGAGGATTACCTTTTCCTGGGAGAAATGGTGTCAGGGGGAAATAGCGAGTGGAACGAACTGCTGCAGCTGAATGCCGAAAAGACTGTTTAAATTGGACACGGGCGCAGCGGTGACAGCTATCCCAAGCAGCGCGTTCCCCCCCAAAAGACACGGAGCTCTGCAGGCGACGAGAAAGGTGCTGTATGGACCAGGAAACCACAGACTGGAGGTGAGAGGCTGTTTAAGGGGCCAATTAAGCATTGAGAACAGAGAGACTGATCAGGACATTTATGAAATTGAGAAACTGTCTAAACCTCTGCTAGCCTGCCTGCAATTGAAACACTTACCTTAATTCAGTGCCTCCACACAGTCAAAACAGAGCAGAATGACATTATGGCTCAGTACCCCAAAGTTTTTAGCGGCTTAGGCAAATTAAAGGAGCCATACAAAATTGAGGTGGAGCCAGGGGCAGTCCCCTTTGCGCTGTCATCTCCACGGCACGTGCCACTGCCTATGCATGACAAGGTGCGTGCAGAACTCAAGCGCATTTCTCAAGCGGTCATTTCAAAAGTGACCCAGGCTACACCGTGGTGTGCGGGCATGGTGATAGTGCCCAAAGCTTCAGGCAAGATCAGGCTGTGTGTTGACCTGAGGCACCTGAACAAGTGGGTGCAGAGAGAAAGACACATCCTGCCAGCAGTAGACCACACACTGGCTAGCTTGGCAGGGGCAAAGGTGTTTACAAAGCTAGATGCAACAAGTGGCTTTTGGCAAATCCCATTGTCAGAAGACTCCTGACAACATTAATCACACTGTTTGGCCGCTATGCATTCAACCGGCTGCCATTCGGTATCTCCTCAGCCCCTGAGCACTTCCAACGCCGCATGTCACAGATGCTGGAGGACTGTGACGGGGTAGTGTGTCATGCAGATGACATACTCGTCCATGGCAAAGACAACCAAGAACGTGACACACGGCTCCATCAGGTGCTAAAGAGACTGGAAGCCGAGGGCTTGACTCTGAACGACAAATGTGAATTCTCCAGAGACAGCATCATGTTCGTCGGCCACCACGTCTCAGCAGATGGGGTGGCACCAGATCCTGGGAAAATAAAAGCCATAAGGGACATGCCTGCTTTGTTAACTTACCGTGCTACACCACTGGAAAATGGTTACACCCCAGCGCAGCTCCTGATGGGGTGACAGCTACGCACTACCATCCCCCAGCATCCAGTGCACCTGCAGCCACGTTGGCCAAACATCAAGGGCGTCAGAGCATCAGAGAGACGGGCAAAGGAGAACCAACACCGCAACTACAATCGTCGTCACCAGGCCCATTCCTTACCAACACTTCGTCCTGGCCAAAAGGTGTAGCTCCAGAGAGAGGAGGTGAAAGGTACAGTCGTGCAACCAGCCTCAACGCCTCGGTCCTACATTGTACGGACTGATGAGGGACTGATGAGGAGAAATCGCACACACTTGCGTGCACTTCAACCACACTCACAACCACAGGTAACACAGGCACAAACACCTGACACACACACAAAGCCAAGTAAAGCTGACACACCTACACCCACTCACACGCCGCGAAATCAAAACACATCCCATTCAGACAACACACACTACATTACATCTTCAGGCCGAGTCTCCCGTCCTCCTGTCCGCCGTTTGGACCTGTGAAGAAGAAGGAGAAAAAAAAAGGACAGGGACTGGATAGAGAAAAAAAAAGACTGGGACTGAAAAGAAAAAAAAAAGAAAAAAGAAAAGATAAAAAGGGGGGGGGGAGGGGGTAAAGAGAAAATTGTTTGTTCAATGAAAAGAATGTAAAAGACATTGTGTTTATGTTCTATGAGAGTCTTAAAGAACAGGAGTAAGAGTAAATGACGTATTTTATGAAGTTAGTCTTCACATAAATATGAGTTTCAGTTCAGTTTGCTGATGAGATTATTGTAAATCCCGAGTACTCCCTAAAGTGGTATGTTAATGAGTTAACGAGATGTTTATGTGTTTATGTTCATGAGTTTTTCATCTAAGAGGGGGAGGTGTTCTGTAAGCAGGTACTAGGTACTACGTAATAGGTTCATGGGGTCACACGGACCCATTTGTATGTGACACACCAGTCTATGAGTGGACCGAGTAAAGCATGCAATGTGCCAAACCGCCTCCTGAATATTCTTTATTATAACAGGTCAAACCTAGTTATATAACATGGTGTCAGAATAAAATAACTTAGGGAAGGAGAAGAACTAAACCTCCTGAATATTCTTTATTATAACAGGTCAAACCTAGTTATATAACAGTTTGCTAATCACCCATCCCCGCATGTTTATCTCAAGCTCCTCGCTAGCCTTCTTCCTCCCTCAACCAGGCAGCCTGGCCCTGTCGCTGAAGCTCTATTGTGTTTTATCACCAATCTCTCACGTTCTTGACTGTGTCAACAGAGAAACGTCTAGGCACAGCAAATAAATAAATAAATAAATAAATAAATAAAACAGCCGTCCATCGGCCCATTATTGATTGGCCAACTGAGAAAAATCCCAATACTCCCGATGGCCAGTCCACCCTGCAATAGCAGTTCTCTCAAGTGGCTGTGCGTGTGTCTAAGCATGTGTGTGCGTGGGCGCATGCGTGCATTTAGTATGCATGGCCGTGCGCTTTTTTCACCATGATGTTACGCTACTGACAAAACTACATGAGTTTTTACTTTATTACAACAAACTTGTCATGACTCCGGTTTTTGTTTGTTCTTGTATCTGTTTTTTTTGGTTTCTTGTATTTGATTTACGTCATTGTATCATGTCTTGTGTTGTGTTTTTGTTTTTCCATGTCTTCTGTCATGTGTTTGATTTTCCATGCCCTCATGTGTCCTTTAAGTTTCTCCTATGTTCTTCCCTCTGGCTCCCTCTGTCTGTTGTCTTGTTCCCTCCTGGTCTGTTCCTCTGTGCTCCTCCCCCTCATTATCACACCTGGCTTCCTTCCTCCTCTCTCCTCACCTCTTCCTCGTCATGTCATTGGTGTCTGTGTATTTAGTCTCTGTGTTTCCCCTCACTCTTTGTCTGGTCATTGTTTGCTGTTTCCTGTCTTCTGTCCGCCCCTGTTCATGCTCCTGTTCATGCTCCTGTCCATGCTCCTGTCCAGGCTCCTGTCCCGTTTGGTATGTTTTTGGTTTTGAGTTTTCCATGTTTGATTTGTACTTTGCCTTTTTCTTTTGCACTTTGTTGAACTGTTTTATTTTGCTACTTTGTCTTGATGTTTTGTTTGCTACTTTGCCTTTTGACCTTTTGTCTGCTTTTGTTTTTTTTGTAACAGCTTTAAATAAAGCTCGCCTTTTGTTCTCCTTATCTTGCCTCCATTAACTGCATTTGGGTCCACCTCCCTTTCCAGAGTCTCTCCCCTTTAAAACCCCTACCTGACAAAACTGACATTTTTTTTACTCAGTGAATTATCTTTTTCATTGACAAACATATGTGTGATTCATGACACAAATATTCTTAATATATCCCCATTTGTCATTTCAACATTCAAAAGGTGCAACCCTTTGCTTTTTAATAGCTTACCTTTTCTCCACACTCAGATGTACTGTACACATGCAGGCAGGCTGCCATGCATAGCTCACAACATGGACACTGTCCTTTACCACACACACTGTCTGGAGCACGCGCCTATAAACAACAAGGCACAAAACTGACCCATTTCTGATCCAGTCACCAAAGTCCATCCCAGTCAGACAGACAATGTTAGCGCAAAGTCCATGACGAGACAAATTTAAGGCAAACTGTCTAATAAAACTATATAGTGGTGCAGTTTGGTATATTCAGCACGCACTGTACACACAACAGCACCCTTGAACTGGAAACTTAGCCCTTAAGGATAGTCCACAATACTTGATACTACTCACAAATACTTTTTGTGTGTTCTTGTAAGAACACTGCAGAATTCTCTTAGAAGCAGACCAACAAGGTGTCCTTCCAGTGAAAATTTCAACAGTATCAGTAAATGATTTACCTCTCTTCATTCACCATCATAAACATTTTATTTTTCCAAAATAAGGTCCCATTAGTGAAGCCGGACGAAGCATGACTTTGGCACACTACAGGCTAAACCACTTCACTGAATAGCAACTTAACATCTGGCAATGTGCACCAAAAGCCACTCATACATTTAAATGTTAGAAGGCTATTTCCTGCAGCGATGGAGAGAAAAAAAATGTAGAGGCCTGGTATTAGCCACTACATGAAGTGCAAGATAAAACTGATTGTTGTGTTTTCATTTATTTGTGGGCACAAGATAAATGTTTGTTAAACAGTAACCTACAGGGCTGAAAAAATAATCCAACCTGGAAGTACCAAAAACATCAGTTCCTCAAATGGGAATTTGAGGATGGCTCCAATAGAAAGTCAATCCCCATAGAAGCCCACGTTTAAATACCCAACTTTACATCAGTGATAAACATGTTTACAGCCTGGTACATAGCACAATTTTGCTCTGTAATGCTAATTTCCTGTTTATAGGAACTGTACGAAGGGTGGATTTTTATATAACTTACCCTTATAATTTATGTTAAAACTTTAAGTAACGCATAAATAAGGTTGTGGTCACTTTGATTAATGGCTATTGAGGGGCTGTCTGCTGGGCTTCAACTTGGTTAATTCCAGTCACTGAACTTGACCTTACAGCTGTGTTTGTGGTGTTTGTTCCTTTTGGAAAAGTTTTTATGCTAATCAGACAAATATGGCTTGCTGTGCGGTCATGTACTGACAGACCAGATCAGAGGGACAGATTAATGAGGATTAATGAGTCACTGTCATGGCGATGGACATGCTCCTGTGTTTTCCCATGTTTTATTGTGTCCTTTCCTCTTGTGTCTGTACTGTGGGCGTAGTCTGCTCCACTGGCTTCCAGCTCCGCTCTGTTGCCTGCCTCCCTTCACCTTACCACTTCCGATATACAAACCCTTGTTTAAACTTCCACACTTCACTGGATCATTGCTGCTCCTGTAGTAGTTTATACTTACATACTTATGTTTGGATTAATGATGTTAAATTAGTTTAATCCATGTGAATCAGGATTGCCTCACCTGTCTGCCTATCTGCTCGCAATCCCTGCACTCAGCAAGACTTTGCCACCTTCTACTCACTGACTACCTTATTGCATAGTGCATGAGTCTGTGTCCGGGTTTGGTTTCACATTGCTACTTTGTAACAGCGAGCCTGTTAACTAGCAGACAACTGCTGAAGCAGGTGAGCTCTGGAGGAATGAACATCCACACTCAAAACTTTAACTTTTGGGATTAAAAAGTGGATTTATCTTCACTCTTGACTCTCTGTAGTAATGAGCTGCAAGGTGCTGAAATCCATAGTACACAAATCACTTTTTATTTCACCGCAAATTAGAGGGGATATGTACGCTACTTTATGAATATATAATGAAGAGACGAGGAAGAAAAACACTGAAGGTAACAGAACAGGACCATCTGGCAGTGGCAGTCCTAGCTTGCATGATGGCCTGGGCGAACCTCACCTTCAGCGTCATCCTAGTTCCTGTGCCTAAAAAGTCTCTTTCTTGTCTTAATGACCACCATCCTACAGCTCTCACCCCCATCCTGATGAAGTGCTTCAAGAAACTAGTTGTCCAGCACATCAGAGACAACATCCCTTCCAGCCTGGGCCCTCATCAGTAGCATCAGAACCAACAGATCCACAGAGGATGCCATATCTACAGCCCTCCACTCAGTCTTCATGGAGAATAAGAACATCTACATCAGGATGCAGTTTGTTGACTTTAGCTCGATTTGAAAAATAAACACAATGGTGACACCACCCTCATCAGCCATAATATAAACAACCATAAAGGGTTTATTTCAGGGCATAGCAAAATTAACAGCATTGCAGAATGGTGCAGGAAGAAACATCTATGGCTCAACTTCAGCAAAACCAAGCAGCTGATTGTTGATTTAAGAAAAAAGGAGGCAAAGAAACACCCCTGTCTACTTCCGTTAGGCTGTGGTGGGGCAGGTGAACAGTTATAGTTTCCTTGAAATTACCGTCACTGAAAACCGATCTTGGCCATTACACATCACCATCCTTGTTTCAAAGCACAGAAAAGGATATAATTCCTATAGAAACGTAGGAAAGCCAAATTCCTGAACCAGGTTCTGATCAGCTTTTACAACAGCGACCTTCCGATCACTAGACGACCGGCTCTACCCATTGAGCTACAGCCTCCCCACTTTTGGGGAAAAGTGTCTGGCAAAATGATATAGTTGCACATATTAGAGTACTGCAACTGCTAAAATGAGCAGATAAGTCTGAAATTTTGCATGGTGTATCCTGACACATAGGGGAAAACTATCAGAATAATATTCTGGGGCTTATTGCCTTTCTATCTTCAAATATCCTCAGTTTATCCCAAAAGACAAAAAAAAATGTGTGTCCGCCTGACAAATTGTCATCAAAGATGATCATTTTCAAGTATTTTATTATACATATCTCTGCCTTACATGGATGTGAAAAACTTCCCACATTTGTAGGCTTCAATTTAAGTCCAAGCTGACCTTTCTATCTTGAAGATTACACCTGCTATGACCAAAGTTCTCCAGTGTACCTCAAATCGGAGAAAACAGAACTTTCAGCATTACCCTTTCAAATTTATTAAGCATGTTTTCTCGCAAATAAACAATATCTTAAACAAGAGTTGAGACTTGAGTTACATACTGCTATACTTTCTGAAGTTAATTACATGAAAAATGGATAATGTTACGCACCCAGGTGGACCAGGGTATCAGGGTGCAACATAAAACAACAGATTAAGCAAAGAAGGGTTCAGTCACACAAAACCTGGTACCCAAATAAGAGATTTATTGAAGAACAAAGTCCACACAATGAATAACAATGACTCAAGTGTGCAGTCTGTTATCAAGAAGCCAATCATCAATAGAGACAACATTACTAATTATACAGGGTTCCCATGGTCATGGAAAACCTGGAAAAGTCATCGAATTTTAAAATCAAATTTTCCAGTCCGGGAAAAGTCATGGAATTAGTACAATTTCCATGACTTGGAAAAGTCATGGAATTTTTGTTGTGTGAAATGAAATTTATTGTATTAATTGGATAACCTTCCACGTAATGTAACATAACGACAGGAAAGGTAGGATTTGCTGTTAGCAGTTTGTAAACAGAGATCTCGGTTGTCAGGCAGCAGAACACAGCCCAGTGTACCACCGGCAGCATTGCATTGCGACAAATGACTAACTACCTGCAGGAAAATGAGTGATGATGTATCTGTATCTGTATGTTCAACAGGTGCAATGATAAAGTATTGGCTTTTTACTTGTGAAGGTTTTATTGCATTTGCAGTAAAGAGTTGGAGGAGGTCGTGGCTGACAGCCCCTACATAGAGAGTCACAGCACAGAGAGGCTGCAGATGATAATTAAAATTACACCAAAACATAAAAAGTACACATAAGCTATAAGTGATAGAGGGGGATTTTTTTTGGTCTGTACATCCTACAATCCTACTCTTGCCTTTATAGTAATGTTAACTCTCATATGCGGCAACGTGTGACAATGTGTCAACTCCACGTATGCCAGCTAGCTGAAATGATGTTTGAATAGTGCCGGGCAAATGTGCATTTAATATTTCATGGCTCTCAAAAAAATTATAAACTTTAGTTAGAAAGCAAACAAGAGAATGACCAATGTGCGAGATGTAAGCTTTGCAAAAAGAGCTTTGATGTTAGCAATACGAGGGAGGCAGCCCTCACAAGTCATGCTAAGGGAACGAAACACATCCAATATGAGAAGAGCGTCATCATTGTTGGGAGACTTAAACTACATGTAGTTGTACATAGCTTAACTACAATTTGCTATAACTTGCTGGTAGTTAAACTACATTCATATTTTGTGCTGCATCAAGTATGGTTATTTTTTGTAGTTTCTCAATTTACAAACTACAAATTTAGGCATTTTTTAAATTAAAAACAGACCTATATAATGTTAATTTTATCTTATTTTTCTGTGAAAAAAAAAAAAAAAAGACATGAAACATCATGCTAAGCCAACGCTGCCTCTGATTGGCTTGCCCTGGCAGCACTCAAATGCTTGACCGAGTGGGTGGTCCTTTGTGCGAAGGAAGGCATTGCTCATATGGACAACCCTACTGCTACCGCCAATACGTCCCCACACGCTCCAGCCCAACCATGGCCATATTTGAGCATGGTCGTGTTGGATATAGATGCATGTACAGACACTATTTGTTAAGGTAGCAACGGAGAATTGAACCCAAACGCACGATACTGAACGTGGTCAACTCAATTCGAAGTTAAGAATGTCAACAATGTTAAGAAGTTTAAAACACAGTTCTGACCCCATCACTTGTTCCATCATTCATTTCAGTCAGACGTCTTTTCTTGCCAAATCAAGCGATTTAGAGCGCTGGGAGCTTGTTTTAGGGAGTTAGAGCAGATTCATCTGTATTCAAGCCAAAAATGCTTTCTCAGCTTAGATTTTGCTCAAAATGTATGAATTTGACCTAAACATAGCGTGGAAACATGGTTTCACTTGTTTAAACATTCATTTCAGTCAGAAGTCTTTTCTTGCCAAATCAAGCGATTTAGAGCACTGGGAGCTTGTTTTAGGGAGTTAGAGCAGATTCATCTGAATTCAAGCCAAAAATGCTTTCTCAGCTTAGATTTTGTTGAAAATGTATGAATTTGACCTAAACAAACTGTGGAAACTTGGTTTCACTTGTTTCATCATTGTTTTCATTAAGACGTGTTTTCTTGCCAAATCAAGCGATTTAGAGCGCTGGGAGCTTGTTTTAGGGAGTTAGAGCAGATTCATCTGTATTCAAGCCAAAAATGCTTTCTCAGCTTAGATTTTGCTGAAAATGTATGAATTTGACCTAAACAAAGTGTAGAAACATGGTTTCACTTGTTTCATCATTCATTTCAGTCAGACGTGTTTTCTTGCCAAATCAAGCGATTTAGAGCTCTGGGAGCTTCTTTTAGGGAGTTAGAGCAGATTCATCTGTATTCAAGCCAAAAATGCTTTCTCAGCTTAGATTTTGCTCAAAATGTATGAATTTGACCTCAACATAGTGTGGAAACATGGTTTCACTTGTTTCATCATTCATTTCAGTCAGACGTGTTTTCTTGCCAAATCAAGCGATTTAGAGCTCTGGGAGCTTGTTTTAGGGAGTTAGAGCAGATTCATCTGTATTCAAGCCAAAAATGCTTTCTCAGCTTAGATTTTGCTCAAAATGTATGAATTTGACCTAAAGATAGTGTGGAAACATGGTTTCACCTGTTTCATCATAGTTTTCATGAAGACGTGTTTTCTTGCCAAATCAAGCGATGTAGAGCGCTGGGAGCTTGTTTTAGGGAGTTAGAGCAGATTCATCTGTATTCAAGCCAAAAATGCTTTCTCAGCTTAGATTTTGCTGAAAATGTATGAATTTGACCTAAACAAAGTGTAGAAACTTGGTTTCACTTGTTTCATCATTCATTTCAGTCAGACGTCTTTTCTTGCTAAATCAAGCGATTTAGAGCGCTGGGAGCTTGTTTTAGGGAGATAGAGCAGATTCATCTATATTCAAGCCAAAAATGTTTTCTCAGCTTAGATTTTGCTCAAAATGTATTAATTTGACCTAAACATAGTGTGGATACATTGTTTCACTTGTTTCAACATTGTTTTCATTAAGACGTGTTTTCTTGCCAAATCAAGCGATTTAGAGCGCTGGGAGCTTGCTTGACGGAGTTAGAGCAGATTCATCTGTATTCAAGCCAGAAATGCTTTCTCAGCTTAGATTTTGCTCAAAATGTATGAATTTGACCTAAACATAGCGTGGAAACATGGTTTCACTTGTTTAAACATTCATTTCAGTCAGAAGTCTTTTCTTGCCAAATCAAGCGATTTAGAGCACTGGGAGCTTGTTTTAGGGAGTTAGAGCAGATTCATCTGAATTCAAGCCAAAAATGCTTTCTCAGCTTAGATTTTGTTGAAAATGTATGAATTTGACCTAAACAAACTGTGGAAACTTGGTTTCACTTGTTTCATCATTGTTTTCATTAAGACGTGTTTTCTTGCCAAATCAAGCGATTTAGAGCGCTGGGAGCTTGTTTTAGGGAGTTAGAGCAGATTCATCTGTATTCAAGCCAAAAATGCTTTCTCAGCTTAGATTTTGCTCAAAATGTATGAATTTGACCTTAACGTAGTTTGGATACATGGTTTCACTTGTTTCAACATTGTTTTTATTAAGACGTGTTTTCTTGCCAAATCAAGTGATTTAGAGCGCTGGGAGCTTGTTTTAGCGAGTTAGAGCAGATTCATCTGTATTCAAGCCAAAAATGCTTTCTCAGCTTAGATTTTGCTCAAAATGTATGAATTTGACCTCAACATAGTGTGGAAACATGGTTTCACTTGTTTCATCATTCATTTCAGTCAGACGTGTTTTCTTGCCAAATCAAGCGATTTAGAGCTCTGGGAGCTTGTTTTAGGGAGTTAGAGCAGATTCATCTGTATTCAAACCAAAAATGCTTTCTCAGCTTAGATTTTGCTCAAAATGTATGAATTTGACCTAAAGATAGTGTGGAAACATGGTTTCACCTGTTTCATCATAGTTTTCATGAAGACGTGTTTTCTTGCCAAATCAAGCGATGTAGAGCGCTGGGAGCTTGTTTTAGGGAGTTAGAGCAGATTCATCTGTATTCAAGCCAAAAATGCTTTCTCAGCTTAGATTTTGCTGAAAATGTATGAATTTGACCTAAACAAAGTGTAGAAACTTGGTTTCACTTGTTTCATCATTCATTTCAGTCAGACGTCTTTTCTTGCTAAATCAAGCGATTTAGAGCGCTGGGAGCTTGTTTTAGGGAGTTAGAGCAGATTCATCTGTATTCAAGCCAAAAATGCTTTCTCAGCTTAGATTTTGCTCAAAATGTATGAATTTGACCTAAACATAGTGTGGATACATTGTTTCACTTGTTTCAACATTGTTTTCATTAAGACGTGTTTTCTTGCCAAATCAAGCGATTTAGAGCGCTGGGAGCTTGCTTGACGGAGATAGAGCAGATTCATCTGTATTCAAGCCAGAAATGCTTTCTCAGCTTAGATTTTGCTCAAAATGTATGAAGTTGACCTAAACATAGCGTGGAAACATGGTTTCACTTGTTTAAACATTCATTTCAGTCAGACGTCTTTTCTTGCCAAATCAAGCGATTTAGAGCACTGGGAGCTTGTTTTAGGGAGTTAGAGCAGATTCATCTGAATTCAAGCGAAAAATGCTTTCTCAGCTTAGATTTTGTTGAAAATGTATGAATTTGACCTAAACAAACTGTGGAAACTTGGTTTCACTTGTTTCATCATTGTTTTCATTAAGACGTGTTTTCTTGCCAAATCAAGCGATTTAGAGCGCTGGGAGCTTGTTTTAGGGAGTTAGAGCAGATTCATCTGTATTCAAGCCAAAAATGCTTTCTCAGCTTAGATTTTGCTCAAAATGTATGAATTTGACCTAAACATAGTGTGGATACATTGTTTCACTTGTTTCAACATTGTTTTCATTAAGACGTGTTTTCTTGCCAAATCAAGCGATTTAGAGCGCTGGGAGCTTGTTTTAGGGAGTTAGAGCAGATTCATCTGTATTCAAGCCAAAAATGCTTTCTCAGCTTAGATTTTGCTCAAAATGTATGAATTTGACCTAAACATAGTGTGGAAACATGGTTTCACTTGTTTCAACATTGTTTTCATTAAGACGTGTTTTCTTGCCAAATCAAGCGATTTAGGGCGCTGGGAGCTTGTTTTAGGGAGTTAGAGCAGATTCATCTGTATTCAAGCCAAAAATGCTTTCTCAGCTTAGATTTTGCTCAAAATGTATGAATTTGACCTAAACATGATTTGGAAACATGGTTTCACTTGTTTCATCATTGTTTTCATTAAGACGTGTTTTCTTGCCAAATCACGCAATTTAGAGCGCTGGGAGCTTGTTTTAGGCAGTTAGAGCAGATTCATCTGTATTCAAGCCAAAAATGCTTTCTCAGCTTAGATTTTGCTCAAAATGTATGAATTTGACCTAAACATGATGTGGAATCATGGTTTCACTTGTTTCATCACTCATTTCAGTCAGACTTCTTTACTTGCCAAATCAAGCGTTTCAGGGCGCTGGGAGCTTGTTTTAGGGAGTTAGAGCAGATTCATCTGTATTCAAGCCAAAAATGCTTTCTCAGCTTAGATTTTGCTCAAAATGTATGAATTTGACCTAAACATAGTGTGGAAAGAAGGTTTCACTTGTTTCATCATTCATTTCAGTCAGACGTCTTTTCTTGCCAAATCAAGCGATTTAGAGCGCTGGGACCTTGTTTGACGGAGTTAGAGCAGATTCATGTGTATTCAAGCCAAAAATGCTTTCTCAGCTTAGATTTTGCTCAAAATGTATGAATTTGGGCCCTGCGATGGACTGGCGACCTGTCCAGGGTGTCCCCTGCCTTCGCCCTAAGTCAGCTGGGATAGGCTCCAGCCCCCCCGCGACCCTGCAGAGGATTAAGCGGCGTACGTAGAATATGTACAGATGATGGATGGATGGATGGATGTATGAATTTGACCTCAACATAGTGTGGAAATATGGTTTCACTTGTATCATCGTTCATTTCAGTCAGACGTGTTTTCCTGCGAAATCAAGCGTTTTAGAGCGCTGGGAGCTTGTTTTAGGGAGTTAGAGCAGATTCATGTGTATTCACGCCAAAAATGCCTTCTCAGCTTAGATTTTGGTCAAAATTTATGAATTTGACCTAAACATGATGTGGAAACATGGTTTCACTTGTATCATCGTTCATTTCAGTCAGACGTGTTTTCTTGCAATATCAAGCGATTTAGAGCGCTGGGAGCTTGTTTTAAGCAGTTAGAGCAGATTCATGTGTATTCAAGCCAAAAATGCTTTCTCAGCTTAGATTTTGCTCAAAATGTATGAATTTGACCTCAACATAGTGTGGAAACATGGTTTCACTTGTTTCATCATTCATTTCAGTCAGACGTGTTTTCTTGCAAAATCAAGCGATTTAGAGCGCTGGGAGCTTGTTTTAAGGAGTTAGAGCAGATTCATGTGTATTCAAGCCAAAAATGGTTTCTCAGCTTAGATTTTGCTCAAAATGTATGGATTTGACTTAAACATGATGTGGAAACATGGTTTTATTTGTTTTATTATTGTTTTCATTAAGACGTGTTTTCTTGCCAAATGAAGCGATTTAGAGCGCTGGGAGCTTGTTTTAGGGAGTTAGAGCAGATTCATCTGTATTCAAGCCAAAAATGCTTTCTCAGCTTAGATTTTGCTCAAAATGTATGAATTTGACCTAAACATGATGTGGCAACATGGTTTTACTTGTTTCATCATTGTTTTCATCAAGATGTGTTTTCTTGTCAAATCACGCGATTTAGAGCGCTGGGAGCTTGTTTCAGGGAGTTAGAGCAGATTCATCTGTATTCAAGCCAAAAATGCTTTCTCAGCTTAGATTTTGCTCAAAATGTATGAATTTGACCTAAACATGATGT
Organism: Acanthopagrus latus; assembly: GCF_904848185.1. NCBI lineage: Eukaryota > Metazoa > Chordata > Actinopteri > Spariformes > Sparidae > Acanthopagrus > Acanthopagrus latus. The sequence continues at coordinate 30,456,220 of NC_051046.1, read as the reverse complement.
GGAAACATGGTTTCACTTGTTTCATCTTTCATTTCAGTCAGACGTCTTTACTTGCCAAATCAAGCGTTTCAGGGCGCTGGGAGCTTGTTTTAGGGAGTTAGAGCAGATTCATCTGTATTCAAGCCAAAAATGCTTTCTCAGCTTAGATTTTGCTCAAAATGTATGAATTTGACCTAAACAAAGTGTGGAAACATGGTTTCACTTGTTTCATCACTCATTTCAGTCAGACGTCTTTACTTGCCAAATCAAGCTTTTCAGGGCGCTGGGAGCTTGTTTTAGGGAGATAGAGCATATTCCTCTGTATTCAAGCCAAAAATGCTTTCTCAGCTTAGATTTTGCTCAAAATGTATGAATTTGACCTAAACATGATGTGGAAACATGGTTTTACTTGTTTCATCATTGTTTTCATCAAGACGTGTTTTCTTGTCAACTCACGCGATTTAGAGCGCTGGGAGCTTGTTTTAGGGAGTTAGAGCAGATTCATCTGTATTCAAGCCAAAAATGCTTTCTCAGCTTAGATTTCGCTCAAAATGTATGAATTTGACCTAAACATGATGTGGAAACATGGTTTCACTTGTTTCATCACTCATTTCAGTCAGACGTCTTTACTTGCCAAATCAAGCGTTTCAGGGCGCTGGGAGCTTGTTTTAGGCAGTTAGAGCAGATTCATCTCTATTGTGACGATTCACTGTTATGGTTAAGAGGGGGACCCCATAATTTCTTTGTTTACAACTGTTAATTTCATGTTCTGCAGGGAAGAGGTGAAGTGAGATGTTTATGTGATGTGTTGAATGCTGTACATGGTTGCGTGCAGTTCTCTGTTTTAGCCACCAGGTTGCACCAGAGAGCACGGGTCGGAGAGAACCGACGAAGAAGAGGTGTTTTTGCTCTGGTTGCCATGGTTACGCGGGTCGGCGCGAAAAGACCGGAGAAGCAGCGGCGAAGTCTCGCTTTGGGGACCTGGACAAGCTAATGTGCTTGGTGACTGTAATTGTTTTTGGTTAAGAATAAAGTCAGCGTCATTGAAGACTCAAGCCCTGGTGTCCGCCGTCTTCATAGCTGCAACATATATTGGCGAGCTAGCCAGGAGACAAGTCCAAACCAGAGGGCGCCGCCATCACGGATATCCCGCGGGCCGCGAAAAAGAGGACTTTTCTCCTGAGACGAACCTGGAAAAGAGACAAAACGTCAACTCCGTGAGTAAAAGAGATGGACCTGGAGATTCTCCTAGACCGTGCCACAACTGCTCTGTGCCAATTAAGCTGGGACCGGATTGTGGACGTCTGTAAATATCTAGAGTGCATTGAAAATAAAGAAGACGAGGCAGTCGCTCTTAAAAGCCGACGGGCATTGATTAAAATGGCTGAAAGCAAGCTGGATGAGATTGAACGAGAGGCAGACACAGATGAAGCCATTCAAACCATCCAAGAACTGTTAGCTTTCATGGAGGGCGAAGCGGAAGCCCGCCAAGAGGAGCAGGAACGCCGCCTCGATGTAAAGATGAAGGAAAAATATTTGGAGCTGCAGCAGTCCCGAAAGACGCTGGATGACGAATTGAAAGTGCTTGGAGAGAAACTGAATATGTCTGAGGATGTCAAGATCAGCACCGGCCAGAGTTCACTCCCAGCTAAGGTGCCAGAAGTGACCATCCGCAGAGAGTTTCGGATCTGTGGCCAAATCGGTGAAGGCGGGCAGCGAGACAAGCTGTCGTTCACAAACCTTATGCACCAGATCGAGAGTGGGCTCCGCAAAGGTCATGGTGAGTCTGAAATAATTGAGGCTGTGATAAGGGCCATTAGCCCAGGTTTGAAGCTGCGAGACGTGCTGGAAATAAAGAGTGAATTGACCCTGCCCCAGCTAAAGACTATTCTAAAGGGACATTACAAAGAGGATGACACATCAGACTTGTACCAAAAGCTGATTAACATTTCTCAGGAGCAAAAAGAGTCAGCACAAGATTTCCTGTTCAGAGCTATTGAATTAAAGGACAGACTGCTGTTTGCATCCAAAGGAAGAGAAGCCGAGGAACACTACAGTGCAGACCTTGTCAAAAGAAAATTTTTGAGGTCAGTTGCCACAGGGCTGCTCAGTGACAATATAAAATATCAGATTAAGCCATACCTCGATGACATGGATGTGACAGATGAAACTTTGATTGAAAGAGTAAATGAAGCGGCCAACCTTGAGACAGAGAGGCTCAACAAGCTCAAACGAAACAGTACCAAAGCACCTAGACTGAATGAGTTGCAGACAACCAGCAACAAGTGGGACAACTCTCCCAACCCCCCTGCACAGAGCTCACATCAGAGGAAGAACACAGAGATCCCAAAAGAAAAGGCAGATACAGTCCAACCTCCACCAGAACCAGAAATGCAAACTTTGGTAAGAGAACTGAAAACAGAGGTTGCTGAAATCAAACGCATGGTGCTTGCTTCCATGAGTGCCAACAAACCACCGAACCCCAGCCATGTGATGAGGAACAACGGCACACGCAAAGGATCATGCAAAAGCTGCCAGGACAAAGGAGAGGAATCAACCTGTAGCCACTGCTTCAAGTGTGGTCAGCCAGGCCACATCTCCAGAGGATGCAGGGCTCCGCGCCAGCTGCAGGGAAACGCCAGAGGGTTGCTGCAGAGGAACCAGCAGTGACCCAACCAACACCTCCAGAGTCCCGCCACTGCAGCTACTGCCTACAGGCCTACAACATGAAACTCCACACCTGTGCAGGTTGTTCATCCACAGCATATTGCTCCAGAGCATGCCAGAAGAGCCACTGGCAGGAACACAAACCCCTGTGTAGAGCAATAAAACTAGTAGAGGGACACATAGCAGAAGTAGAGACACACAGAAACCAATTTCCAGATACAGGCCAAGTTGATTATCTCCCAGTAAAACAGGGTATGGGGCTAATAAAACTGATAGGCAGACGGAAAATGGTGAAATGTACTTTTGATAAGGTACCTGTGACAGCATTGTGGGATACGGGCGCTCAGGCAACAGTAATAAACAACAGATGGCGAGCTGAGCATCTGCCTAACACCATTATCAGGGGTATAGATGAACTTTTGGGGCCAGAACCTCTGAGTGGACTTGCTGCAAATCAAACAGAAATTCCATTCATGGGATGGATACCAGTAGAGTTCCAACTAAGTGGGGTGGAGACTCTTAGTGCTAGCCTGCTAGTGCCAGTACTGGTTTCTAGTGACCCAAATGTAGCTGAAGACCCGATTATTGGTTTCAATGTGATCGAGGAAGTGATAAATGAACAGCTGAGACAACAGCGGGGCTCGACAGCAAGTGGTTATGTCACTGAAGTTGTGAGTGGTGCTTTTGACATTGACTCTAATGCTGCAGAAACCTTCATACAGCTAATGCATACTCACCAAGATAACACTGATGGAACCATAGTGAAAACAGGCAAGGACAAAGTTGTGTTACACCCAAATGAAGTCACCCCAGTGCGATGTCGCACACACACACAGACTGAGAAAGACACTGTCATGCTGTTTAGTCCCAAAATGAACACAAGTTTACCAGAAGGGTTACACATCCGAGAAGCACTGGTTACTGTGAAAAGGGGCAACTCTGCCATTGTCCCTGTCTCTGTGATTAACACTTCAGCCCACAGTATTACCCTAGGCCCCCGTGTTTGCCTGGGATACATCGAGAGTGTGAAGGCCGTGTACCCAGCAGCTGTAGAACCAGTGGCACATGAGCCGACATCAGGAGCACCTGAGGAAGCCGCTGAGAAGAACACAGACTGCTCAGGTATAAACCCCCCCACCACTGACTGTGATGAGGCCTGGGATCCGCCAGTGACACTGAACCACTTGTCAAGTGAGCAGCAGACCCTGGTAAGAGAAATGCTGAGGGAGGAATGTAAAGCTTTTGCCCATGATGAAAATGATGTAGGCTGTATACCCTCACTCCGCATGCATATCACCCTGAAAGACCAGACACCAGTTCAAAAGACTTACATCAGTGTGCCCAAACCATTACATCAGGAGGTTAAGCAATACCTGCAGGACTTGATCAACAAGGGCTGGATCACAAAATCCAAATCCCCCTACTCATCACCCATCGTGTGTGTGAGGAAAAAAATCAGGTGATCTGAGACTATGTATAGACTATCGTGAGCTTAATCGAAAGTCAGTGTCAGATAGACACCCCATTCCCCGTATACAAGACATGCTGGACAGTCTCAGTGGGAGCTCATGGTTTTCGGTTTTAGATCAAGGCAAGGCATACCACCAAGGCTTCGTGTATGAGGACAGCCAGCCCCTCACCGCCTTCATCACGCCATGGGGTCTGTATCAGTGGGTGAGAATCCCGTTTGGCCTGATAGCACCCGCTGAATTCCAAAGAAGCATGGAGGAGTGTTTGTGGGGCCTGCGTGATGACATTTGCCTGCCTTACCTTGATGATAATTTGGTTCACAGTAAGTCCTTCAAAGACCATGTAGAGCATGTAAGAACAGTTCTGCACCGATACCAGCAACATGGAGTGAAACTCACACCAAAAAAATGTGAACTGTTTAAATCCAGTGTCAGGTTTTTGGGCAGGATAGTGTCAAAGGAGGGGCACAGCATGGACCCGGCAGAGGTGGCACCGGTACAGGCCCTGAAAGAAAGATGCCCTACTACAGTGGGAGAAGTCAGACAAATCTTAGGCTTCCTCTCATATTACAGGTCATACATTAAAGATTTTTCTGTCATTGCAAAACCCCTATATGAATTGTTGTCAGCCCCATCCCCTGTTCCAGTTCTGTCACAAAAACATAAGATGTCCAAGAAGAGAAAAGAGAAAACAGCAAAACAAGGACAATTGCCCTCCTCATCACCAGTTTCCTGGACTGACACTCATCATCAGGTTCTGAGCCACCTTGTTGACCAACTCTCTACTCCCCCTATCCTAGGATACCCAGACCTAAATGAGCCATTTATCCTGCACACTGATGCTTCACAGGCAGGGCTTGGAGCGGTGTTGTACCAGCGCAGTCAAGGCACGCTGAAGGTGATAGCTTACGGGTCCAGAACGCTCACGCCTCCTGAGAAAAACTACCACCTGCACTCGGGTAAGCTGGAATTCCTTGCCCTCAAGTGGGCCACCTGTGAGCGCTTCAGGGACTATCTCTTTCATGCCCCCTCTTTTGTGGTATACACTGATAACAACCCGCTCACATACATACTGACAACAGCAAAACTAAATGCAGTGGGACAAAGATGGGTCGCTGAATTGGCCGATTTCAATTTCACAATAAAATACAGACCAGGAAAATCAAATGCAGATGCAGACGGCCTGTCGAGAATGCCAGTTGATTTTGAAAACTACATGAATCACTGCACACGATCAGTTTGCCAGGAAGAAGTCCACGCGACAAAGCAGGGCGTTCTAGTGCATCAGGAGGAAAGCAATCCACTCCTAAACTCAGTCTCCTTTAACACTCTGCAGACAGAACAGTTAGAAGTGGAAAACCTGCTCAACACAGTGCAGCCATTCACACGAGAAGAGATAAAAACAGCTCAGCAACAAGATCCAGTAATCAGTAAAATATACGACCACAAAGTGAGAAATAAGAGACCCACGGCACAAGAACTAAATCATGAATGTCCAGAATTTAAGGCTTTGGTCAGAGAGTGGGGCAAACTCAAAATCAGAGCAGATGGAACTATGCACCGCGAGTCTCCAACAAGAAGCCAACTGGTGCTCCCAGATGTGTACCGTCCTCTTGTTTTGAAGGAGCTGCATAAGGATATGGGACACCCAGGACCAGAAAGAACACTGAATCTGATAAGAGATCGTTTCTTTTGGCCAAAAATGCACAGAGACATTGAGCATTTTGTGACAAATGTGTGTGAGTGCCTGAAGAAAAGAAAACCTAACAGACGTACACTTGCACCTATGATGGGTATTGAAACCACCCACCCATTCCAGCTTGTCTCAGTTGACTTCCTGCATTTGGAGGAGTGCAGAGGGGGGTATGAATATATACTTGTTGTTATGGACCATTATACTCGTTTCGCACAAGCATATGCGACTACAAACAAATCAGCTAAAACTGTGGCAGAGAAACTGTTTAATGATTTTTGTCTCAAGTTTGGTTTCCCAGAAAGACTGCACCACGACTTGGGGAGGGAATTCGAGAACAAACTGCTGCAACGTCTAAAAACACTCTCAGGTGTCCAGGGATCACACACTAGTCCCTACCACCCCCAAGGTAACGGACAGACAGAGAGGTTTAACAGGACTCTGCTCTCCATGTTGAGAACACTCACTGAAGAACAGAAAAGTGACTGGAAAAATCACCTTCCCAAAGTCATACATGCCTATAACTGCACAGCTAATGAGGCCACTGGCTATTCTCCATTCTTTCTCCTTTTTGGTAGGCCGCCCAGACTGCCAGTAGATCTGCTGTTTGGACTTGAAAGTCAGGACTGCTCGGGCTCCTATGAGAACTATGTAGAGAAATGGGGGGAGAGGATGGCTGAGGCTTATGAAATCGCTTCCAGAAATGCTTCCAAATCTGCAGACAGAGGTAAAAGACAGTATGACAAGAGAGTATATGGTCCTACTCTGCAAGTAGGCAGTCGTGTTTTGGTGAGAAATGTGGTTGAGAGGGGAGGACCAGGGAAAATCCGTTCCTATTGGGAGGACAACATCTATGTCATCAAGAGTCAGAAAGGGGACAACAGCCCAGTGTTTGAGGTGGAGCCAGAGAGAGGTGGAGGCAGGACGAGGATCCTTCACAGGAACATGCTCTTACCATGTGACTTCCTTCCAGCCACTGCAGAGGGAAATCAGAATCTCACCAGAGTTAAAAAAAAGAAAAAAAGCAGCCACACAAATAAACAAACACATGTGAATAACAACACACAGCGAACAAACAACGAGGAGGAATCGGATGATGACTTCCCTACAATGACACTCACCTGGCCTTCAGCTGCACACGAAGATGCACCTGCACTGAACCCCACGGCTCAGGAGTTTTACGCTCAAGTTGTGGAAACTGTCCCAGAAATGAATGAGCCTCTGCAGGCCCCTGAAGGGGGACAAGCGGAGTATGTCCACCTGGTGACGGACGCGGGAGGAGGAGAGGATGCTATTCCAGCAGACACAGAGAGCTCAGGGGAGGAAATGGAGGAAGAGATCAGGCAGGAGGAAGTGCATCCTCAGAGACAGAGGAGGCAGCCCCAGACTCTGACTTATGATAAACTTGGCCAGCCAAGTTTTAGAGAGAGAACAGTTTTCACCAATGAGGTAGCTGTCAGTGGGTATTGGCGGCCCTGGTAAGAAAAAAAAAAAAAAAATGTAAAATGTGAATTCTGAGAGACACTTATCACCCCTTTTGAGACACCTTAGTGCTTAATGTGATGTTGAATAACACATAGATTGTTAGCTGAACTTTGTGTTTTGTGTGGACTGAGTTACAGAATTGTTGTAAACAAATTACATAAGATATGGACTCATAGATTATTTGAATATGCAGTGAGAAGATGATTATTTGGGCATATAAACTGATAAAATCAGGAGCACTCCTGTCTGCGGTGCACAGTGGTCAGGGAAACTCTAATGTGATGGTAGTAATGCTATAGACCCATAAATTCTCATATTAACTGTGTATTGTTGTGTAAGCCTAATTGGTGTGGTAAAATGTCGGGACGACATTTCTTAAGTGGGGGAGAGAGTGACGATTCACTGTTATGGTTAAGAGGGGGACCCCATAATTTCTTTGTTTACAACTGTTAATTTCATGTTCTGCAGGGAAGAGGTGAAGTGACATGTTTATGTGATGTGTTGAATGCTGTACATGGTTGCGTGCAGTTCTCTGTTTTAGCCACCAGGTTGCACCAGAGAGCACGGGTCGGAGAGAACCGACGAAGAAGAGGTGTTTTTGCTCTGGTTGCCATGGTTACGCGGGTCGGCGCGAAAAGACCGGAGAAGCAGCGGCGAAGTCTCGCTTTGGGGACCTGGACAAGCTAATGTGCTTGGTGACTGTAATTGTTTTTGGTTAAGAATAAAGTCAGCGTCATTGAAGACTCAAGCCCTGGTGTCCGCCGTCTTCATAGCTGCAACACTATTCAAGCCAAAAATGCTTTCTCAGCTTAGATTTTGCTCAAAATGTATGAATTTGACCTAAACATGATGTGGCAACATGTTTTTACTTGTTTCATCATTGTTTTCATTAAGACGTGTTTTCTAGCCAAATCACGCGATTTAGAGCGCTGGGAGCTTGTTTTAGGGAGATAGAGCAGATTCATCTGTGTTCAAGCCAAACATGCTTTCTCAGCTTAGATTTTGCTCAAAATGTATGAATTTGACCTAAACATGATGTGGAAACATGGTTTCACTTGTTTCATCACTCATTTCAGTCAGACGTCTTTACTTGCCAAATCAAGCGTTTCAGGGCGCTGGGAGCTTGTTTTAGGGAGTTAGAGCAGATTCATCTGTATTCAAGCCAAAAATGCTTTCTCAGCTTAGATTTTGCTCAAAATGTATGAATTTGACCTAAACAAAGTGTGGAAACATGGTTTCACTTGTTTCATCACTCATTTCAGTCAGACGTCTTTACTTGCCAAATCAAGCGTTTCAGGGCGCTGGGAGCTTGTTTTAGGGAGTTAGAGCAGATTCATCTGTATTCAAGCCAAAAATGCTTTCTCAGCTTAGATTTTGCTCAAAATGCATGAATTTGACCTAAACATAGTGTGGAAAGAAGGTTTCACTTGTTTCATCATTCATTTCAGTCAGACGTCTTTTCTTGCCAAATCAAGCGATTTAGAGCGCTGGGAGCTTGTTTGACGGAGTTAGAGCAGATTCATGTTTATTCAAGCCAGAAATGCTTTCTCAGCTTAGATTTTGCTCAAAATATATGAATTTGGGCCCTGCGATGGACTGGCGACCTGTCCAGGGTGTCCCCTGCCTTCGCCCTAAGTCAGCTGGGATAGGCTCCAGCCCCCCCGCGACCCTGCAGAGGATTAAGCGGCGTACATAGAATATGTACAGATGATGGATGGATGGATGGATGTATGAATTTGACATCAACATAGTGTGGAAACATGGTTTCACTTGTATCATCGTTCATTTCAGTCAGACGTGTTTTCCTGCGAAATCAAGCGATTTAGAGCGCTGGGAGCTTGTTTTAAGCAGTTAGAGCAGATTCATGTGTATTCACGCCAAAAATGCCTTCTCAGCTTAGATTTTGGTCAAAATTTATGAATTTGACCTAAACATGATGTGGAAACATGGTTTCACTTGTATCATCGTTCATTTCAGTCAGACGTGTTTTCTTGCAATATCAAGCGATTTAGAGCGCTGGGAGCTTGTTTTAAGCAGTTAGAGCAGATTCATGTGTATTCAAGCCAAAAATGGTTTCTCAGCTTAGATTTTGCTCAAAATGTATGGATTTGACTTAAACATGATGTGGAACCATGGTTTTATTTGTTTTATTATTGTTTTCATTAAGACGTGTTTTCTTGCCAAATCAAGCGATTTAGAGCGCTGGGAGCTTGTTTTAGGGAGTTAGAACAGATTCATCTGTGTTCAAGCCAAAAATGCTTTCTCAGCTCAGATTTTGCTCAAAATGTATGAATTTGACCTAAACATGATGTGGAAACATGGTTTCACTTGTTTCATCTTTCATTTCAGTCAGACGTTTTTACTTGCCAAATCAAGCGTTTCAGGGCGCTGGGAGCTTGTTTTAGGGAGTTAGAGCAGATTCATCTGTATTCAAGCCAAAAATGCTTTCTCAGCTTAGGTTTTGCTCAAAATGTAGGAATTTGACCTAAACATGTTGTGGAAACATGGTTTTACTTGTTTTATCATTGTTTTCATTAAGAAGTGTTTTCTTGCAAAATCAAGCGATTTAGAGCGCTGGGAGCTTGTTTTAAGGAGTTAGAGCAGATTCATGTGTATTCAAGCCAAAAATGGTTTCTCAGCTTAGATTTTGCTCAAAATGTATGGATTTGACTTAAACATGATGTGGAAACATGGTTTTATTTGTTTTATTATTGTTTTCATTAAGACGTGTTTTCTTGCCAAATCAAGCGATTTAGAGCGCTGGGAGCTTGTTTTAGGGAGTTAGAGCAGATTCATCTGTGTTCAAGCCAAAAATGCTTTCTCAGCTCAGATTTTGCTCAAAATGTATGAATTTGACCTAAACATGATGTGGAAACATGGTTTCACTTGTTTCATCTTTCATTTCAGTCAGACGTCTTTACTTGCCAAATCAAGCGTTTCAGTGCGCTGGGAGCTTGTTTTAGGGAGTTAGAGCAGATTCATCTGTATTCAAGCCAAAAATGCTTTCTCAGCTTAGATTTTGCTCAAAATGTATGAATTTGATCTAAACATGATGTGGAAACATGGTTTCACTTGTTTCATCACTCATTTCAGTCAGACGTCTTTACTTGCCAAATCAAGCGTTTCAGGGCGCTGGGAGCTTGTTTGACGGAGTTAGAGCAGATTCATCTGTATTCAAGCCAAAAATGCTTTCTCAGCTTAGATTTTGCTCAAAATGTATGAATTTGACCTAAACATGATGTGGAAACATGGTTTTACTTGTTTCATCATTGTTTTCATTAAGACGTGTTTTCTTGCCAAATCACGCGATTTAGAGCTCTGGGAGCTTGTTTTAGGGAGTTAGAGCAGATTCATCTGTATTCAAGTCAAAAATGCTTTCTCAGCTTAGATTTTGCTCAAAATGTATGAATTTGACCTAAACATGATGTGGAAACATGGTTTCACTTGTTTCATCACTCATTTCAGTCAGACGTCTTTACTTGCCAAATCAAGCGTTTCAGGGCGCTGGGAGCTTGTTTTAGGCAGTTAGAGCAGATTCATCTGTATTCAAGCCAAAAATGCTTTCTCAGCTTAGATTTTGCTCAAAATGTATGAATTTGACCTAAACATGACGTGGAAACATGGTTTCACTTGTTTCATCACTCATTTCAGTCAGACGTCTTTACTTGCCAAATCAAGCGTTTCAGGGCGCTGGGAGCTTGTTTTAGGCAGTTAGAGCAGATTCATCTCTATTGTGACGATTCACTGTTATGGTTAAGAGGGGGACCCCATAATTTCTTTGTTTACAACTGTTAATTTCATGTTCTGCAGGGAAGAGGTGAAGTGACATGTTTATGTGATGTGTTGAATGCTGTACATGGTTGCGTGCAGTTCTCTGTTTTAGCCACCAGGTTGCACCAGAGAGCACGGGTCGGAGAGAACCGACGAAGAAGAGGTGTTTTTGCTCTGGTTGCCATGGTTACGCGGGTCGGCGCGAAAAGACCGGAGAAGCAGCGGCGAAGTCTCGCTTTGGGGACCTGGACAAGCTAATGTGCTTGGTGACTGTAATTGTTTTTGGTTAAGAATAAAGTCAGCGTCATTGAAGACTCAAGCCCTGGTGTCCGCCGTCTTCATAGCTGCAACACTATTCAAGCCAAAAATGCTTTCTCAGCTCAGATTTTGCTCAAAATGTATGAATTTGACCTAAACATGATGTGGAAACATGGTTTCACTTGTTTCATCACTCATTTCAGTCAGACGTCTTTACTTGCCAAATGAAGCGTTTCAGGGCGCTGGGAGCTTGTTTTAGGCAGTCAGAGCAGATTCATCTGTATTCAAGCCAAAAATGCTTTCTCAGCTTAGATTTTGCTCAAAATGTATGAATTTGACCTAAACATGATGTGGAAACATGGTTTCACTTGTTTCATCACTCATTTCAGTCAGACGTTTTTACTTGCCAAATCAAGCGTTTCAGGGCGCTGCGAGCTTGTTTTAGGCAGTTAGAGCAGATTCATCTGTATTCAAGTGTAGTATCTGTGTGTTTTCTACACATTTTGGGTTACTAATTGTTTCTCCTCATGTGAGTTAAGAATGCAAATAGAGTGGATTTACAGCTCCAGGGGTCAGAGTGGTAACTGTGTAAGTGCCAAAGGTTATCAGGTGGCAGACCAGGATAAAGCAGTAAACCTAAGATTGACCCCCACGCCAGATGGTGGGAGATGCTCAAATGTTTGTGTTTGTACCCGTAGAAAGAGCAGGAAACCCACTTGGGTCATTTTGGGGACAAGACATGAAGTTGAATGCAGCCAAGTCAGATGAGTTTACGAGGGAGACAGGTCAACTCCTCTTTTAGTCCATTGGATAATTTACCAAAGTGACCAATTAGGAGAAGTGGGTGTGTGCTAGAAAGGGACTTTAAAAACCCTCGCACAGGAAGAGAATGAGGGGTGGCACTTGGTAGAATTCCTAAGAGCGAAGGCGTAGGAGTTCCGATAGGGCAAGAAGGGGCAAAAACGTTTGGCATTACTTTGCCCTAGATTGGAGAACATCAGAGGTGTGGCCACACACTCTGTTCGGATGCTAGGCTCAAGTCTGTTTTAATAAAGATTGCTCTATCATTCCACCCAGCCTTGCCTCCGCAGAATTTTTTATCAACATACTACACGCCGACACCTTTGAGGCAGACAGCCCAGAAACTACAGGTGGCGTCACGAACAGGATGGCTTTTGACAACTTGGACACACGACAGGGGTCCAGAGACTGACTTTCACCCCAGCCGGCAAACAAGGTGAGCATTTCGCTCCAGGGGTCAAACTCAGGCCCTGGATGGGACTGTGTGTGTGTTTTCCAATATCTGTCAAACCGAAAATTACCAAAACGGCGGAACTGGGCAACAGGTGTGTAGTTTGGTGATAGGATTCTGTCTAAATTTTCTAAATCAAGAGAAAAGGAGAAACTGATGCGGTAGAGATTTGTGAATTAATTGGTAATACGATGCAGGTATGGCGTTGAGCCATTTGCTGGAAGTCATGCGTGAGATTAGTCACTATTTCCTATGCGCTAAGTTGTCTCAAAGAGTGAAGAAGAAACAAGAAAAGAAAATGACAGAAAAGAATAAAAAAAATATAATGAAGAATAAATAAGAAAAGAAAATGACAGAAAAGAATAAAAAAATATAATGAAGAAGATATGGTCAGACAATATAGAGAAAAGAGATTGCTGACAATAGAGGAATAGAGAAAAGAAATAGAGAATAAGTGAAAAAGGGAAACTGCTGTGGCAGCAATGACTGAACTGATCGCCATCCGATGCAGGCAAACATTGTCATAAGACATGCGGGGCATTTGTCTTCATTGGCTGCATGGTTGAGTTGTCTCAAATACAGAAAAAGAATAGAAAAGACTGGCCGGAAAAAAAAAAAAAGATGAAGACCACAAAAATTTAGAATGAGAGAGAAATGTTATGTCAAATCAAACTTATGGTTGTGACAATAGAAATTCGACAAGTCTATGGGTGCGTGTGACGCCCATGGACTCTAATCTAAAGTGGTTTGGCACTTGGTGGGCTGTTAGAGGCGGTTTTCCGTATTCTGAGTCCAACAAACCAAGTTGCAGTATGTGTTAGGTAGAAGAGCTCTGATGAAATTCAGCTGAATAAGTGTTTGTGTTTGTTCGTCTAAAGGAAAAGAGGGCGCCCGGTGGTGGTTTGTAGTGTTCAGTGCTTATTGTGTCTTCTGAAGCTGTGTGTGAGGGTTAGGAGTCAGCTAAAGTTGATGTGAAAGCTAAGTGTTTGTCCATGGAATTAGTTATAAGTAATCTATATAAATGCGCATTATTAGAATATATCGTATACAATGCATAGGTGTTGTATAGATAACGTGATATTCAAAAGATAGAATATTAGATGGATGACCCATAGGGAAGTACGATTCCTGCCCTTCCTTTGCCTTATAGGTGAAAATTTACAGTTAAAATTGTTACTGTAAATCCAAATTTGATTTTGAAGGACTAAAATTTAGGTGAAATAGAAGTTCACATGAAGGAAATATTAATTGGTGTTAATTAGCTGTATAGCAAAGGGATGGAGGAATTGGTGGTTTGGAGATTTTCCTATCGATAAAGTTATAAGTCTTATGCATGACTAGCACCATTGATCACCTGAAGGAGAAAGAGTAGAGGAAATAAGGAGAGCTAAAGGGATATTATGCGGAGAGAAGATGCAGAAAGTAGGTGGGAAAGTTGATAGCAAGTCAAATATAAGATTAAAACACGCATATATGATTTGTGTGACTAAAGGCAATGCATCCTAGTTGACTGTGGATCAGAGGAATCCAGTGGGGTGTTCTTGGTCGTTATCAAGCTGGGGATGAGGAATTACTGGGGATGATGCTTGATTTGTTGGTGGAGAAGTTCAAGGAGTACGAGTAAGTAGACATTTGTGGACGTACGGACAATTGTTTATTTGGCTGACTGGTGTAGCTGGTCAAGGTATGGAAATGGCCTTTATGCACGGCAGCCCCCACATATCAGAGGGGGAAGCCCTGATGCGAAGTGAAGGAAAATTAGTTCAATTAGAGAAAAGTAATATCTCAAGCCTAAGTATTTGTAAAAAGAAATCTGACATAAAAGTTAAAACATAAATCATTAAATCTGAAGATAGGAGACAGCTAAAAATGCATGATTGGAGTAGTGTGACAAACACCAAACCACAGTACTGACAGGATTGGGTATTTAAATATATTGGGGAAATTTGGGTTATCCAAAGCTGATTAGTTAGACATATATGTAGTGGAGCCTGGATATTTTCGTACAGGGAGTAAAATCAAATCATACACATTGAGTTTGCTCTAAAACACCTCCTCAGAGCAAATGATTAAATCGAAATTTATAAATGATAAAGTGGTCATGAGTTTAGCAATATTTCTTTAGGGCGTAGTTTTGATCTAAAATGGCGGTTTGAATGTTGGCAGATAAAAAAGGGTTGATTTAGGATTGACAATGAGTTGATCCAGCTGTCTTTGACTCGCTGAGGTTGAGGGGAGTTCAGAGGGCGCGTGACCGCGTAACAGAGAGAGAGGACACAGAGAAAACAGCTGATGTGTGAACGCGCAGATAGAGGGAGCGTCGCTGCGAGTATGGAGTTACTCCCCCTCCCACACTTACATATGGATAACCGGTGATAACTGTTTAAAGCTTCAATGATTTTACCTCCGAGTTTTTTTGAAATACATTGGATCCGCCTTAATAACATGATAAATGATGTTAAACTAAACCTGCATGATGTTTATATTGTCTGGGTGATGATAAAGAATTGAGTTTTGGCTTGCCCTATGGATGAAACAGTCTTCATTTGTGTTTTTTAATCTACTTCTCTCTATATACCGGGGTCGCGAGAGTCCGAGAAAGAAGACATAACATCTAAGGTCGGGAGACGTACGACAATCACCGGACACCGGTTAGGTTTGCTCGTGACATCCGCCTGCGTGACCCACGCTGAATCTGTCAGGCTAGTGCGATCTTATCCACAAACCCCTTAAGGACACGCACACGGATACACCCCCTGAGATAACCCTAAGAAGACAGAGACACGCATGCTCATAAACTCACAGACGCTTAAGGCGACAACATTTACATGCTCACAGTGTTATTGAATATACAAGGGGAACACGAATAAGGGAAGAATTACAAGTAGAGCTTGGTAATTGACTGATCAGCTACAGCAGATCATTGATTGTTGATAGCAATTTCATTATTTGAGTATAGGATTTGATTCAATCTTGGATGATTCAGTATCTGATGTCTGAATTAGTTTATAATTATTGGAGGACATAAACAGTGGAAAGACTGGCACAGACGTCAGCGACAGTTATCAGTTGTCAGAAAAAGCTGATGAACTTTTAGGTTTCTATTTTCCTTCTATCCTCACAGACAGTCGAGTCCAGAAAAGTTACAGTTTTTTAAGGCGATACATTACGGGCTCTCACTGCGGTTCGCAAATTTACTCCATTGTTTCTTAAGAGGTGTTTCTGGTGACACAGTGTTCTGGGAACACAGTTTTGATCGATTTATTTGGATTTGAGTAACTTCCTGAAAGGGGTAATTATCTTTTTAACAGTATCTAAAAATGTATGAACAAGAAAGTAGAAGGATAGAATTTCACACTGTCAATCCTGATGGGCTCAGGAATTTCAAGAACATCTACCCCTGTTGGTGTGGTACAAAAAAGCAACGTCTTCATAAAAGAGATTGCAGATATATCAGAGAAATGGCATAAGCGCTGGCTGGAAATTGATCAACCTTGATCGGTGAATGAAATCCTTAACGAATAAATTAAGCCTCAATTTTTCCAGGAAGCTCAAGTGGGCACAACTGTCCTTTCTAAGGATGCCCGGCGCACAAAATACATGAATACACATACACAACATGATAAATCACAATTACATTCAGATTGCAGAACACTGAACAACAGGTATTTTGGGAAATATCTAAAGAGATAAGATGATTCAGCTTAAGAGCGGACTATAAATCACAGTCTTTCTGAATATGGTTCTTATAGTAGGAATCTAAAATCAAGGACTCCAGTGAACAAGTGTAAGCATTACAATTTCTTAAAGAGATAAAATTGGTAAGATAATTAGATAAAACACTCAGTAGGGCCTTGTAGATACGAATCATGCAGTGTTGTTCCGTCCTTACAGATATAGATGGTGATCCAATTTTGTCATGAAGGACCCAGTGAGGAGTTCTAAACCCATCACCTGTAATAAAACAAAGTTCAAAATGATACCTGCCTCAAGGGGTTTCAAAGGGGGGAGAACAGCTTGAATGTAAATGACGTCAGCATAATCTAGAGCAGAAACAAGGGGGGACCTGAACAAGTTGTTTTTATATTTCAAAGTAAGGCAAGCTAGGTTATAATAAATCAGTGATCATCTAGATTTTAGTTGGTTCAGTAATGTGAATTTAAAAGATAGCTTATCATCTATCCAGATATTCAGGTATTGGTAACTGGACAACTTTCAACAGGAGTCCCATTTAATATAGAGATTCTACTGTTTATAAAAGGAGAGACAGACAAAGCTCGGTATCTTGGAGTTGTTTGAAAATCAGGGATAGAAAGAAAAGAGGAAGAAGCTTGCGGAGGAATCAGGTACTTTAGGTGTGCGGCTCAGTCAGGTTCAGATGAATGGATAAGTCGCCACTCAAAACAAACTCTGCTCAGCTTCAGTTGCATAGTTGTGGGACCACAAGAAGCACCCATGAGAACAAACAAGGATGAATATCTTGGCAAAGAACATGACATGACTCTTAATCAAGGATTATGAACAAGAACATGTGAGAGAAATGATGGCAGAAACAGAAGAAGCCGCTTCTGTTCCAACAAAAGAAGACTCTGCCATTTGGGAGAGTAAAAACCAGGAGCTCATGAAAATGATGATCTCCACCCAAGGACTGGGACAGCTACAAACAGTTGTTTACGGACACAGCACGGACATTGGACTCGGGAAGTCAGCCCGACCGGCAGAAGTCGAGCTCCAACCCAGAATCTGGCCTCCATGGAAGAACTAGTACCCAACAGAGGAGGAGGTAATCCGGGGGATGATATCACAAACGAGAGGGCAACTATAAACACATGTCTTGTAGATAACTAAGAGTCCTCAGAGCAACACACCATTGTTGCCTGTAAAGAAACGTATGGCTGTTTGGCTGACTTTCCAGCAGATGTACCTGATCCACATGCCTGGGTGGCTTGAACTCCTCCAAAGGCTATAGTTAGTAGAGTGGAAATTACAAGAAGCAATATGAATTAAAAAGTTCTTACTGGTCCAGATCAGTCAAAGATATTGAACGGAACTAAAATACTAATAGTGAAAAGAAAAACAGAATTAGTCAGTAAAAATGTTCAGATTGTAAAATATACATGAGAGGCAAACTATAAGTAATTAGTAATACAATAGTTACAGCACTGGGTAAACAACTGAAAACAGCAGGCTGAACTGTGCTTACAAAAGAGAAGCTGAAAATTAGTGTGCAATGGACAGGACTTGCCATTTAGAATTAGACCACATAGGCGCTATGGCTGTTGTGTATACAAGGTCCCCAAGTTGAGCTATGGCTCAATAACCAGCCTGTTAGACCAGTTTACTATCTGATTGAATGAGTTTTATTTTCCAAAAGAGGTTCCAAAGTCAAGCTGCAAAATAACATAACTTATATTCAATACAAGCATGGTGAAGGAGGATCATGATAAATTTGTAGAACATCAGGGGCTATAGGAATGAGAGGATGTCATTCTAGCAGAACGCACCACAGTTGATTTGTTGAATATTTGCCGACCCCAAATTGAAGAGACCACCAGATGCTGTCTAGAAGCAAATGGGCAAGCCCATGTTGCAAGGGGGGAAGGTAAGAGAAGAAAATTCCAAAGGAGCAGAGTTTTTGCAGTTTTTGCACCATACCTACTGGAACAAATTGATCATGTTATAAATGGATGTACAGTCTGTGTGAAAAACGACGTTAGGAGAGGGGTGATGGTCCCTTCTGGTTATATTCGGACTCCAAGAGATTATACGTACGAGCTAGTCAGGGACTTTGTTGATATAATAAAATCAATTGAAGAAAAAACAGATACAAATTTTAGCAAAGGCCTGAGGTTTGTCCTACCAAGCAGAAGGCAGCTCAGTCTGTTGCCAAGTTCTTATGTTGGGAGGTCATAAGCTGATGGAGACTTCCAGATCACATATTTACAGATAATGGGAGAGAGTTTGTGGATAAAATTGTAAATATGATTGTACAAAAATCGTTAACTCAACAACGTGTAGGAGTGGTTTATCATCTCCTCAAAACCAAGACGTCTGCGAAAATTTATAGTGTCCTCAAAATCCAAATTGTTAAAATCTGCCAACACACAGGTCTAAATTGGGTAGTGGCGCTTCCGCTTGCATTGATGGCGTGTCGCTCAAGCAAATTACGACAGAATCAATCCCTATTGGACAAAAAAAAAAGAGGAAGGTGTAATTTAAATATTTGACTGATTTACATGGGAGTATATTTACATATGTCTCCAACAGGCAAAAGCAGGAGGAGGTGCTAGAGAGGCTTGAGAAGAAAGAAAAAAGAGACAGAGGGAGACCTGGAGAAAAGGTGTTTGTGAAGGAGTTCAGAAGGAAATGGTTTAATAGCCACAGGAAGGTGAAGATTGAAGGAGATTTCGGCCTCTTTCCCTTTATACGTAGAGTATAGTCCAAAGACCAAGGAGAATATAAGTGGTCTTAGTAGGATCACATCTTGAAAAAGAAAGAGAACGTGGTCTGGGTCAATCTACAGGACCAACGGCATGAATCTGGTGATATTCAGGGACTAGTTTACAGCCTACATGCTATAAATTGGCGCTGTTTAGAACGAAGGTGTCAAACAACTCACTTGGCTGAATAGATTACATAAAGTGTTTATTTGATGAAATCCAGCGTATGAGAAGATCAGAGTGATTGTGAAGTTTGTGGGAACGATAAGCTCACTGGATGTTTAGGCAAATCTGTCCCAGTGAGTCACCGAAACATGAGGAATAGAAGGGCAAATTAGGAAATCTATCTGACCGTTATAGGCACTGAAATAAGGGCAGACAAATGGGGTGTTGCCATTGAAAGGTAAAAGTAAGTATAGAATGTTTAAAGAAGGTCAGAGCATTGAGCAGTACATAGATAAGAACAAGATTGGAAATGAATAAGGATGAGGCACACACGTACACAGAAACAGTGATTGATCTCTAAAGACTAAGCATTGCTTTTAATAATATTTGATAGTTTGATGGCCTTAAACAAAAGTTCAGTTTGGAAATGTAAGAGATTTATATAGGCAAATTTTGTTATTGTCCAGTCAAAATCAAACTCATAGATTATGTTAAGACAACATCCATTTATCCCTAAAGCTGCTGAGGTCATTGCTTTTGTTGTTCAGTCTATTATAAATCAAAGTGCCATTGTTGAATCGCTGATCTCGCCCTGTATCATCTTGCCTGAATATAAATCAAAGGGGGGTGGAGTTAATTGAAATATCCTGAAGTCATAAATGAAGCTGGTTAGCATCCAGTAGATGGTTTAATATTAACCATATTAATGGTGAAGTTCATTTTTGGATATAGATGCCATAGGGTTTCCATCTCCGATTTATCTCTGTTCGCTGTGGAACTGAGAGGGGAACATTAGTGGTCATTGTGTGATAATGCACATGTTCAGATGTGGACAAGGGCTGTGTATAGGTATTCCTGTACAGGGGCATGGTTAAACTGAGACAAGGTCTCTTCTTTGTTTTCTGGCAGAAAACAGTCCTAAAGTTTTGAAGGACAAAGTTGCAACTTATTTCATAAAATTTAAGGCGCTATTACACTCCGGAGAATCGTGAATTAGGTTCTGATCACATCCAGACAATTTTGGATGTTCAAAAACTGTGAAAGAAAACAAACGATTGCCTTATTGGATTTAACAGGCTATTGTTGTCCATGGATTTATAATTTTGTGGAGATCTCCCAACCCATGTATGACTTTACACATGGGGGAAACATTTGACCAAGACTGACGTTGACTGACATGTGAGGCCAAGGTAACCTCTACTGACTTAAATATACTGACTTAGATCAAGCTTGATTAGGCCTCTCAAACCACCGATATTCTTGTTAAGTTTTTGAAAATTTGTCAAAGGGGGGTAACAGCTGCTTTTTCCAAAAAGTTATGGCCATAGCTGATATAATCTTGTGTTATCTGACTGTTCATGTTTTGTATGCTTCTCCCGGAGGAGAAAAATTACTCTTTTAACCAAAGCATGAGTGTGGAACTAACAAAGGTGTTACTAACAATTTCGCATGTTACTCTAAAATGATGTACATTCCTTAAGAGACTAGCTTTGATTCCTGCAGGTCCGGATGGAGAACCACATCCATATCTGACAATGGCCGATACTTCGCCAAACCAACAAAACATTTTTGATATACCCCTCATTAACCCCAACTTGATTTTCCTTTCAGATAATTCTGCTGTGAAACTTCTGACCAATGGATCTCCTCATGTCCCATAAGCAATTATATAATAACATGTCTGATCAGGCAGCTGAAAATGTGGCGATAACTTGAGGTTTTTCTTTCTAGGAACAAGGAAGGATGTCAAAATTAACACTAACTTTTGAATATCAATAATGTCTACCTGTCTGTGTAGTGGTACACAGATATGAAGTTCATACAGGTTTGCTGACCCAGAGCATCTCCAAAGGTAGCTGCTTTTACATCTATCTCTCCAGGGCGAAGAAGTTGGAAGCACTGGAGCACCAGGGGAAGATGTCAGGAATGTCCTCACAGGCAATGAATACGAAAAAGATCCAGTGACACCAATTCATAACATGATTTAAAGGAAACAGGATAGACTGTTTCAGGGAGTTTAAAAAAAAACAATTGAATAAAAATGTTACTTGATGTATGTTAATTAGTATGTGGATGAAACAACAGATGAATTGTTGATGACAAGAACTGTGTCCAAAAGTGTCCAAACTTTGAATGGGGATCAGTAAATTATTGATGCAAAACTACAGATTGAATGTAAGAAATGAAATTGAAACATTTGAAATTTGGAAAATGTATGATATTGAAGAAATTGGGGTTGTATAGTGGTTATCAAGTACTAATTTTAGGCTACATCAGGAAATTAGTATGACATGACAGATGTGTACGAGTAAATATACAAGACTGAGAGAGAATTCATCGATTCAGAGTGTTACAGATAACATGCCACTCTAAATCCCACTCTAAATAGCAATGCTGCTGAAGAACGAGTATTCAGTGGATACAACAGGATGACATACTTGCTTCGTTGTGTAGAGTTAGACAGATTTCTGTGTTCTCATACATATATCCATATGTCATGATGTGAATGTTGTGTTTTGTTGAAATTCTGTGATGTATGGAATGAGCAATAATCTTAACACTTTAATTAGGTTTTACTTCTTATATCATCACATGGTGATATATACATTTTGATAACATTGGAAAATAGGACCTGTAAAAAGTTTGGAGTCCAATGACCGATTGGCATATGGTCATTCAATTAGAGTATAAATGGTAATTGGTACTTGTAAATTACAAAGGAGTCTCTTCGCCTAGATTGGCTTGAAGGCGTGGATGCTCTATAGTTGATTGGTAAGGTTTCCTATTTCTTTTTGATACTCCTTAGGAGGGGTATATTTTTGGAATGGGATGCAACAGCTGATTTGTGAGATTCCCCTACAACTACACATAAGAAGCCATAGGCAAAGATTTCGAGAATAAGAACTATTTTTCAGAGCTTGCTAAAAAAGTGTACCTGAGGGGAGTCCTGCAGATGAGGCTAAGGGTAGCCGAATTCGACCTGATTAGGATAAATAGTGAGCTTATCTAGTCATAAAGTAACTCAAAATAATGTGCTATAGGGCCTAATAAGAAGTTAAGTAATTAGTTTCCCTAAATTGAAGTTCACATAAAAACAAAAATAGGACTCTGAACTTAACAACAGGATTGGATGAGGAGGACTTTATTGAAAACAGACAAACTATGACAGGAGTTGGTTGAAGGAGTATGATTGCAGATGTGCTGGTAGGCTTTTTTCGAGACCTAGTGGGTCTCGAAGGGGGGAATTATGTAGTATCTGTGTGTTTTCTACACATTTTGGGTTACTAATTGTTTCTCCTCATGTGAGTTAAGAATACAAATAGAGTGGATTTACAGCTCCAGGGGTCAGAGTGGTAACTGTGTAAGTGCCAAAGGTTATCAGGTGGCAGACCAGGATAAAGCAGTAAACCTAAGATTGACCCCCACGCCAGATGGTGGGAGATGCTCAAATGTTTGTGTTTGTACCCGTAGAAAGAGCAGGAAACCCACTTGGGTCATTTTGGGGACAAGACATGAAGTTGAATGCAGCCAAGTCAGATGAGTTTACGAGGGAGACAGGTCAACTCCTCTTTTAGTCCATTGGATAATTTACCAAAGTGACCAATTAGGAGAAGTGGGTGTGTGCTAGAAAGGGACTTTAAAAACCCTCGCACAGGAAGAGAAGGAGGGGTGGCACTTGGTAGAATTCCTAAGAGCGAAGGCGTAGGAGTTCCGATAGGGCAAGAAGGGGCAAAAACGTTTGGCATTACTTTGCCCTAGATTGGAGAACATCAGAGGTGTGGCCACACACTCTGTTCGGATGCTAGGCTCAAGTCTGTTTTAATAAAGATTGCTCTATCATTCCACCCAGCCTTGCCTCCGCAGAATTTTTTATCAACATACTACACGCAGACACCTTTGAGGAAGACAGCCCAGAAACTACACAAGCCAAAAATGCTTTCTCAGCTTAGATTTTGCTCAAAATGTATGAATTTGACCTAAACATGATGTGGAAACATGGTCTTACTTGTTTTATCATTGTTTTCATTAAGACGTGTTTTCTTGCCAAATCACGCGATTTAGAGCGCTGGGAGCTTGTTTTAGGGAGATAGAGCATATTCCTCTGTATTCAAGCCAAAAATGCTTTCTCAGCTTAGATTTTGCTCAAAATGTATGAATTTGACCTAAACATGATGTGGAAACATGGTTTCACTTGTTTCATCACTCATTTCAGTCAGACGTCTTTACTTGCCAAATCAAGCGTTTCAGGGCACTGGAAGCTTGTTTTAGGCAGTTAGAGCAGATTCATCTGTATTCAACCCAAAAATGCTTTCTCAGCTTAGATTTTGCTCAAAATGTATGAATTTGACCTAAACATGATGTGGCAACATGGTTTTGCTTGTTTCATCATTGTTTTCATTAAGACGTGTTTTCTTGCCAAATCACGCGATATAGAGCGCTGGGAGCTTGTTTTAGGGAGTTAGAGCAGATTCATCTGTATTCAAGCCAAAAATGCTTTCTCAGCTTAGATTTTGCTCAAAATGTATGAATTTGACCTAAACATGATGTGGAAACATGGTTTCACTTGTTTCATCACTCATTTCAGTCAGACGTTTTTACTTGCCAAATCAAGCGTTTCAGGGTGCTGGGAGCTTGTTTTAGGCAGTTAGAGCAGATTCATCTGTATTCAAGCCAAAAATGCTTTCTCAGCTTAGATTTTGCTCAAAATGTATGAATTTGACCTAAACATGATGTGGCAACATGGTTTTACTTGTTTTATCATTGTTTTCATTAAGACGTGTTTTCTTGCCAAATCAAGCGTTTCAGGGCGCTGGGAGCTTGTTTTAGGGAGTTAGAGCAGATTCATCTGTATTCAAGCCAAAAATGCTTTCTCAGCTTAGATTTTGCTCAAAATGTATGAATTTGACCTAAACATGATGTGGAAACATGGTTTCACTTGTTTCATCACTCATTTCAGTCAGACGTCTTTACTTGCCAAATCAAGCGTTTCAGGGCGCTGGGAGCTTGTTTTAGGCAGTTAGAGCAGATTCATCTGTATTCAAGCCAAAAATGCTTTCTCAGCTTAGATTTTGCTCAAAATGTATGAATTTGACCTAAACATGATGTGGAAACATGGATTTACTTGTTTCATCATTCATTTCAGTCAGACGTCCTTTCTTGCCAAATCAAGCGTTTCAGGGCGCTGGGAGCTTGTTTTAGGGAGTTAGAGCAGATTCATCTGTATTCAAGCCAAAAATGCTTTCTCAGCTTAGATTTTGCTCAAAATGTATGAATTTGACCTAAACATGATGTGGAAACATGGTTTCACTTGTTTCATCACTCATTTCAGTCAGACGTCTTTACTTGCCAAATCAAGCGTTTCAGGGCGCTGGGAGCTTGTTTTAGGGAGTTAGAGCAGATTCATCTGTATTCAAGCCAAAAATGCTTTCTCAGCTTAGATTTTGCTCAAAATGTATGAATTTGACCTAAACATGATGTGGAAACATGGTTTCACTTGTTTCATCACTCATTTCAGTCAGACGTCTTTACTTGCCAAATCAAGCGTTTCAGGGCGCTGGGAGCTTGTTTTAGGGAGTTAGAGCAGATTCATCTGTATTCAAGCCAAAAATGCTTTCTCAGCTTAGATTTTGCTCAAAATGTATGAATTTGACCTAAACATGATGTGGAAACATGGTTTCACTTGTTTCATCACTCATTTCAGTCAGACGTCTTTACTTGCCAAATCAAGCGTTTCAGGGCGCTGGGAGCTTGTTTTAGGGAGTTAGAGCAGATTCATCTGTATTCAAGCCAAAAATGCTTTCTCAGCTTAGATTTTGCTCAAAATGTATGAATTTGACCTAAACATGATGTGGAAACATGGTTTCACTTGTTTCCTCACTCATTTCAGTCAGACGTCTTTACTTGCCAAATCAAGCGTTTCAGGGCGCTGGGAGCTTGTTTTAGGGAGTTAGAGCAGATTCATCTGTATTCAAGCCAAAAATGCTTTCTCAGCTTAGATTTTGCTCAAAATGTATGAATTTGACCTAAACATGATGTGGAAACATGGTTTCACTTGTTTCATCACTCATTTCAGTCAGACGTGTTTTCTTGCCAAATCAAGCGATTTAGAGCGCTGGGAGCTTGTTTGACGGAGTTAGAGCAGATTCATCTGTATTCAAGCCAAAAATGCTTTCTCAGCTTAGATTTTGCTCAAAATGTATGAATTTGACCTAAACATGATGTGGAAACATGGTTTCACTTGTTTCCTCACTCATTTCAGTCAGACGTCTTTACTTGCCAAATCAAGCGTTTCAGGGCGCTGGGAGCTTGTTTTAGGGAGTTAGAGCAGATTCATCTGTATTCAAGCCAAAAATGCTTTCTCAGCTTAGATTTTGCTCAAAATGTATGAATTTGACCTAAACATGATGTGGAAACATGGTTTCACTTGTTTCATCACTCATTTCAGTCAGACGTCTTTTCTTGCCAAATCAAGCGATTTAGGGCGCTGGGAGCTTGTTTGACGGAGTTAGAGCAGATTCATCTGTATTCAAGCCAAAAATGCTTTCTCAGCTTAGATTTTGCTCAAAATGTATGAATTTGACCTAAACATGATGTGGAAACATGGTTTCACTTGTTTCATCACTCATTTCAGTCAGACGTCTTTACTTGCCAAATCAAGCGTTTCAGGGCGCTGGGAGCTTGTTTTAGGGAGTTAGAGCAGATTCATCTGTATTCAAGCCAAAAATGCTTTCTCAGCTTAGATTTTGCTCAAAATGTATGAATTTGACCTAAACATGATGTGGAAACATGGTTTCACTTGTTTCATCACTCATTTCAGTCAGACGTCTTTACTTGCCAAATCAAGCGTTTCAGGGCGCTGGGAGCTTGTTTGACGGAGTTAGAGCAGATTCATCTGTATTCAAGCCAAAAATGCTTTCTCAGCTTAGATTTTGCTCAAAATGTATGAATTTGACCTAAACATGATGTGGAAACATGGTTTCACTTGTTTCCTCACTCATTTCAGTCAGACGTCTTTACTTGCCAAATCAAGCGTTTCAGGGCGCTGGGAGCTTGTTTTAGGGAGTTAGAGCAGATTCATCTGTATTCAAGCCAAAAATGCTTTCTCAGCTTAGATTTTGCTCAAAATGTATGAATTTGACCTAAACATGATGTGGAAACATGGTTTCACTTGTTTCCTCACTCATTTCAGTCAGACGTCTTTACTTGCCAAATCAAGCGTTTCAGGGCGCTGGGAGCTTGTTTTAGGGAGTTAGAGCAGATTCATCTGTATTCAAGCCAAAAATGCTTTCTCAGCTTAGATTTTGCTCAAAATGTATGAATTTGACCTAAACATGATGTGGAAACATGGTTTCACTTGTTTCATCACTCATTTCAGTCAGACGTCTTTACTTGCCAAATCAAGCGTTTCAGGGCGCTGGGAGTCAGAGCAGATTCATCTGTATTCAAGCCAAAAATGCTTTCTCAGCTTAGATTTTGCTCAAAATGTATGAATTTGACCTAAACATGATGTGGAAACATGGTTTCACTTGTTTCATCACTCATTTCAGTCAGACGTCTTTACTTGCCAAATCAAGCGTTTCAGGGCGCTGGGAGCTTGTTTTAGGGAGTTAGAGCAGATTCATCTGTATTCAAGCCAAAAATGCTTTCTCAGCTTAGATTTTGCTCAAAATGTATGAATTTGACCTAAACATGATGTGGAAACATGGTTTCACTTGTTTCATCACTCATTTCAGTCAGACGTCTTTACTTGCCAAATCAAGCGTTTCAGGGCGCTGGGAGCTTGTTTTAGGGAGTTAGAGCAGATTCATCTGTATTCAAGCCAAAAATGCTTTCTCAGCTTAGATTTTGCTCAAAATGTATGAATTTGACCTAAACATGATGTGGAAACATGGTTTCACTTGTTTCATCACTCATTTCAGTCAGACGTCTTTACTTGCCAAATCAAGCGTTTCAGGGCGCTGGGAGCTTGTTTTACGGAGTTAGAGCAGATTCATCTGTATTCAAGCCAAAAATGCTTTCTCAGCTTAGATTTTGCTCAAAATGTATGAATTTGACCTAAACATGATGTGGAAACATGGTTTCACTTGTTTCATCACTCATTTCAGTCAGACGTCTTTACTTGCCAAATCAAGCGTTTCAGGGCGCTGGGAGCTTGTTTTAGGGAGTTAGAGCAGATTCATCTGTATTCAAGCCAAAAATGCTTTCTCAGCTTAGATTTTGCTCAAAATGTATGAATTTGACCTAAACATGATGTGGAAACATGGTTTCACTTGTTTCCTCACTCATTTCAGTCAGACGTCTTTACTTGCCAAATCAAGCGTTTCAGGGCGCTGGGAGCTTGTTTTAGGGAGTTAGAGCAGATTCATCTGTATTCAAGCCAAAAATGCTTTCTCAGCTTAGATTTTGCTCAAAATGTATGAATTTGACCTAAACATGATGTGGAAACATGGTTTCACTTGTTTCATCACTCATTTCAGTCAGACGTCTTTACTTGCCAAATCAAGCGTTTCAGGGCGCTGGGAGCTTGTTTTAGGGAGTTAGAGCAGATTCATCTGTATTCAAGCCAAAAATGCTTTCTCAGCTTAGATTTTGCTCAAAATGTATGAATTTGACCTAAACATGATGTGGAAACATGGTTTCACTTGTTTCATCACTCATTTCAGTCAGACGTCTTTACTTGCCAAATCAAGCGTTTCAGGGCGCTGGGAGCTTGTTTTAGGGAGTTAGAGCAGATTCATCTGTATTCAAGCCAAAAATGCTTTCTCAGCTTAGATTTTGCTCAAAATGTATGAATTTGACCTAAACATGATGTGGAAACATGGTTTCACTTGTTTCCTCACTCATTTCAGTCAGACGTCTTTACTTGCCAAATCAAGCGTTTCAGGGCGCTGGGAGCTTGTTTGACGGAGTTAGAGCAGATTCATCTGTATTCAAGCCAAAAATGCTTTCTCAGCTTAGATTTTGCTCAAAATGTATGAATTTGACCTAAACATGATGTGGAAACATGGTTTCACTTGTTTCCTCACTCATTTCAGTCAGACGTCTTTACTTGCCAAATCAAGCGTTTCAGGGCGCTGGGAGCTTGTTTTAGGGAGTTAGAGCAGATTCATCTGTATTCAAGCCAAAAATGCTTTCTCAGCTTAGATTTTGCTCAAAATGTATGAATTTGACCTAAACATGATGTGGAAACATGGTTTCACTTGTTTCCTCACTCATTTCAGTCAGACGTCTTTACTTGCCAAATCAAGCGTTTCAGGGCGCTGGGAGCTTGTTTTACGGAGTTAGAGCAGATTCATCTGTATTCAAGCCAAAAATGCTTTCTCAGCTTAGATTTTGCTCAAAATGTATGAATTTGACCTAAACATGATGTGGAAACATGGTTTCACTTGTTTCCTCACTCATTTCAGTCAGACGTCTTTACTTGCCAAATCAAGCGTTTCAGGGCGCTGGGAGCTTGTTTTAGGGAGTTAGAGCAGATTCATCTGTATTCAAGCCAAAAATGCTTTCTCAGCTTAGATTTTGCTCAAAATGTATGAATTTGACCTAAACATGATGTGGAAACATGGTTTCACTTGTTTCATCACTCATTTCAGTCAGACGTCTTTACTTGCCAAATCAAGCGTTTCAGGGCGCTGGGAGCTTGTTTTAGGGAGTTAGAGCAGATTCATCTGTATTCAAGCCAAAAAT